>NW_027476542.1:0-191020 GCF_051020955.1 Megalopta genalis | reverse complement strand
ATTTTTCTTCAAATAATTGCGATATACGTGATATAGATTCAAATGCAGGAGAAACAAACGAGTTAGCTCCAAAACCATGCGAAACAATTGATTTAGCTACAAATACTTGCGATACAAGTGATATAGCTGCAAATGCAGGCGAAACAAATCAATTAGCTTCAAATCCATGCGAAACAAATGTTATTTGTTCAAATACTTGCGATACAAGTGATATAGCTTCAAATGCAGACGAAACAAACCAGTTAGCTTCAAAACCATGCGACACAAATGATTTAGGTTCAGATACTTGCGATATATGTGATATAGCTTCAAATACAGGAGAAACTAACGAGTTAGCTCCAACTCCATGCGGAACAAATGATTTAGCTTCAAATCAATGCGAAGTAGAAAGATTATCTTCAAATACATGCGAAACATATGATTTAGCTTCAACTCAATGCGAAGTGGAAGGCTTAGCTTCAAGTCCATGCGAAGCAAATGATTTAGGTTCAAATCACTGCGAAGTAGAAGGCTTAGCTTCAAACCCATGCGAAACATATGATTTAGCTTCAACTCAATGCGAAGTGGAAGGCTTAGCTTCAAGTCCATGCGAAGCAAATGATTTAGGTTCAGATACTTGCGATATAAGTGATATAGCTTCAAATCCATGCGAAACAGATGATTTAGCTCCAAATCCATGCGAAACAAATGATTTTGCCTCAAATGCTTTGGGATATAAGTGATATAACTTGAACGGAAGGCGGACCAAACGAGTTAGATTCAAATCCATGCCAGACACATGATTTAGCTTCACATACTTGCGTTATAAGTGATATAGCTTCAAATGCAGACGTAACAAACGAACTAGCTTCAACTCAAAAAGAAACAAATGATTTAGCTACAAATACTTGCGATGCAAGTGATATAGCTTCAAATGCAGGCGAAACAAACCAGTTAGCTTCAAATCCATGCGAAACAAATGATATTTCCTCAAATAATTGCGATATACGTGATATAGCTTCAAATGGAGGAGAAACAAACGAGTTAGCTCCAAAACCATGCGAAACAAATGATTTAGCTTAAAATCACTGCGAAGTGGAAGGCTTAGCTTCAAATCCATGTGGCAAAAATGATTTTGCTTCAATTACTTGCGATATAAATGATATAGCTTCAAATGCAGGCGATGCAAACGAGTTAGCTTCTAGTCCATGCGAAACTCATGACTTAGCGTCAAATCAATGCGAAGTAGAAGGTTTAGCTTCAATTCCGTGCGAAACAACTGGTTTGGTTTCAAATACTTGTGGTATACGTTATTTAGATTTAACTGCATGCGCAACGAACGAGTTAGCTTCAAATCCATGCGAAACACATGATTTAGCTGAAAATCAATGCGATGTTGAAGGTTTAGCTACAAATCCATGTGAAACACATGATTTATGTTCTAATCAATGCGAAGTAGAAGGCTTATCTTCAAATCCACGCGGAAGAAATGGTTTAGCCTTAACTATTTGTGATAAACATGATTTAGATTCAACTGCATGCGGAACAAATGAGTTAGCTTAAAATCCATGCGAAACACATGATTTAGCTTCAAATCAATGCGAAGTAGAAGGCTTAGCTTCAAATCCATGCGAAACGAAAGATTTAGTTTCAAATTCTTGCGAATATGAGGGATACAGCTTCAAATGCATGCGACACAAACGAGTTAGCTTCACATCCGCGCGAAACACATGATTTAGCATCATATCCAAGGGAAACACATGATTTAGCATCAAATCAATGCGATGTAGGAGGTTTAGCATCAAATCCATGCGAAACAAATGGTTTAGCTACAAATACTTGTGATCTACGTTATTTAGATTTTATTGCATGCGCAACGAACGAGTTAGCTTCAAATCCATGCGAAACACATGATTTAGCTGCAAATTAAAGCGATGTAGAAGGCTTAGCTTCAAATACATGCGAAACAAAAGATTTAGTTTCAAATACTTGCGAATATGAGGGATACAGCTTCAAATGCATGCGAAACAAACGAGTTAGCTTCAAAACCATGCGAAAGACATGATTTAGTTTCAAATCAGAGCGATGTAGGAGGATTAGCTTCAAATCCATGCGAAACAATCGAGTAAGATACAAATCCGTGCGAAACACATTATTTAGCTTCAAATCAATGCGAAGTAGACGACTTAGCTTCAAATGCATGCGGAATAAATGATTTAGCTTCTAATACTTATGATATACATGATTTAGCTTCAACTGCATGCGAAACAAACGAAATAGCTTCAAATCCATGCAAAACACATGATTTAGCTTCAAGTTAATGCGATGTAGACGGTTTAGCTTCAAAACCATGCGAAACAAATGGTATAGCTTCAGGTACTTGCGGTATAAATAAAATAGCTACAAATGCAGGAGGGACAAACGAGTTAGCTTCCTATGCATGCGATACACATGATTTAGCTTCAAATCAATGCGGAGTAGAAGGCTTAGCTTCAAATACATGCGAAACGAAAGATTTAGTTTCAAATACTTGCGAATATGAGGGATACAGCTTCAAATGCAGGCGTAACAAACGAGTTAGCCTCAAATCCATGCAAAATACATGATTCAGCTTCAAATCAATGCGATGTAGGAGGTTTAGCTTCAAATCCATGCGAAACAAATGATTTAGGTTCAGATGAATAAGATGTAGAAGGTTTAGCTTCAAATCAATGCTATATAGAAGGTTTAGCTTCAAATCCATGCGAAACAAATGGCTTAGCTACAAATACTTGTGATCTATGTTATTTAGATTTAATTGCATGCGCAACGAACGAGTTAGCTTCAAATCCATGCGAAACACATGATTTAGCTGCAAATTAATGCGATGTAGAATGTTTAGCTTCAAATCAATGCTATGTAGAAGGTTTAGCTTCAAATCCATGCGAAACAAATGATTTAGCATCAGATACTTGCGATATAAGTGATATAGCTTCAAAGCAGTGGAAACCAACGAGTTAGCCGCAAATCCATGCAAAACACACGATTAATCTTCAAATCAATGCGATCTGGAAGGTTTAGCATCAAATCCATGCGGAACAAATGATTTAGTTTCAGATACTGGCGATGTAAGTGATATAGTTTCAAATGCAGGCGAAACGAATGATTTACCTTCAAATACTTGCAGTATAAATGTAATAGCTTCAAATGCAGGCGGAACGAACAAGTTAGCTTCAAATCCATGCGAAACACATGATTTAGCTTCTAATCAATGGGAAGTAGAAGGCTTAGCTTCAAATCCAAGAGAAACACATGATTTAGATTCAAATCAGTGCGAAGTAGAAGGCTTAGCTTCAAATCCATGCGAATCTAATGGTTCGGCTTCAAATACTTGTGAAAAACATGATTTAGCTTGAAAATCATGCGAAACACATCATTTAGCTGCAAATCAGTGTGATGTAGAAGGCTTAGCTTCAAATCCAAGAGAAACACATGATTTAGATTCAAATCAGTGCGAAGTAGAAGGCTTAGCTTCAAATCCATGCGAAACACATGATTTAGCTTCAAATCAAAGCGATGTAGAAGGTTTAGCTTCCAATCCATGCGAAACAAATAATTTAGCACCAGATACTTGCTTTATAAGTGATATAGCTTCAATTTCAGGGGATAAAAACGAGTTAGCTTCAAATCCAAGCGAAACAAATGATTTAGCTGCAAATTAATGCGATGTAGAAGGTTTAGCTTCAAATCAATGCTATGTAGAAGTTTTAGCTTCAAATCCATGCGAAACAAATGATGTAGCTTCAAATACTTGCGATATAAATGAGGTAGCTTCAAATGCAGACAGAACAAACGAGTTAGCTTCAAATCCATGCGAAACACATGATTTAGCTTGATTTCAATTCCAAGTAGAAGGCTTAGCTTCAAATACATGCGAAACAAATGGTTTAGCTTCAAATCAATGCGAAGTAGAAGAGTTAGCTTCAAATCCAGGCGAAAGACATGATTTGTCTTCAAATCAATACGATGTAGAAGAATTAGCTTCAAATCCATCCGAAACAATTGATTTAGGTCAAATACTTGCGATTTAAGTGATATAGATCCAAATGCAGGTGAAACAAATGAGTTAGCTTCAAAACCATGCAAAACAAATGATGTAGTTTCAAGTCAATTCCCGGTAGAAGGCTTAGCTTCAAATACATGCGAAACAATTGATTTAGCTTCAGATACTTGCGGTATAAGTGATATTGCTTCAAATGCAGGGGAAACAAACGAGTTAGCTTCAAATCCATGCAAAACACATGATTTAGCTGCAAATCAATGCGATGTAGAAGGTTTAGCTTCAAATCAACGGGAAACAAATGTTTTAGCTTCAGATGCTTGCGATATTAGTGATATAGCTTCAACTGCTGACGAAACAAACGGGTTAGCCTCAACTCAATGCGAAACACATGATTTAGCTTCAAATCAATAAGATGTAGCAGGTTTGGATTCAAATCAATGCGATGTAGAAGATTTAGCTTCAAATCCATGCGACACAAATGATTTAGCATCAGTTACATGCGATATAAGTGTCATAGTTTCAAATGCATGCGCAACGAACGAGTTAGCTTCAACTCCATGCGAAGCACATGATTTATCTGCAAATAAATGCGATGTAGGAGGTTTAGCTTCAAATTCATGCGAAACAAATGATTCAGCATCAGATACTTGCTATATAAGTGATATAGCTTCAAATGCAGACAGAACAAACGAGTTAGCTTTAAATACATGCAAAACACATTATTAAACTTCAAATCAATACTATTTAGAAGGTTTAGCTTCAAATCCAAGCGAAACAAATGATTTAGCTTCAAATCAGTGCGAAGTAGAAGGCTTACATTCAAATCCATGCGAATCAAGTTGTTCGACTTCAAATACTTGTGAAATACATTATTAAACTTCAACTGCATGCGAAGCAAACGAGTTAGCTACAAATCCTTGTGAAACACATGATTTAGATTCAAATTCATGCGAAACTCATGGTTTAGCTTCATATTCTTGCGAAACAAATGGGTTAGATTCAGATACTTGTGATAAACATGTTTAGTTCAACTGCATGCGACACAAATGAGTTAGCTTCAAATCCATGCGAAACACATGATTTAGCTTCAAATCAATGCGAAGTAGAAGGCTTAGCTTCAAATACATGCGAAACGAAAGATTTAGTTTCAAATACTTGCGAATATGAGGGATACAGCTTCAAATGCATGCGAAACAAACGAGTTAGCTTAAAATCCATGCGAAACACATGATTTCGCTTCAGGTACTTGCGGTATAAATAAAATAGCTACAAATGCAGGAGGGACAAACGAGTTAGCTTCCTATCCATGCGATACACATGATTTAGCTTCTAATCAATGCGAAGTAGGAGGCGTAACATCAAATCCATGCCAATCACATGATTTAGCTTATAATCACTGCGAAGTAGATGGCTTACCTTTAAATCCATACGAAAAACATGATTTAGCTTGAAATCAGTGCTAAGTAGAATGCTTAGCTTCAAATGCATGCGAATCAAATGGTTCAGGTTCAAATCCATGCAAAACACGTGATTAAGCTTCCAATCAATGCAAAGTAGAAGGCTTATCTTCAAATCCATACGAAACAAATGGTTTAGCTTCAAATACTTGCGATATAAGTGATATAGCTTCAAATACAGGCGGAACAAACGAGTTAGCTTCAAATCCAAGCGAAACACTTGATTTAGTTTCAAATCAATGCGATGTAGATGGATTAGCTTCAAGTCCATGAGAAACAAATGATTTAGCTTCAGATACTTGCGTTATAAATGATATAGCCCCAAATGCAGGCGAAACAAACGAGTTAGCTACAAATCCATGTGAAACACATGACTAAGCTGCAAACCAATGCGATGTAGAAGGCTTAGATTCAAATCCATGCGAAAGAAATAATTTAGCTTCAAATCAGTGCGATGTAGGAGGCTTAGCTTCAAAACCCATGCGAAACACGTGATTTATCTTCAAATTCATGCGAAACACATGGTACAGCATCAAATTCATGCGAAACAAATGGTTCAGCTTCAGATACTTGTGATAAACATGATTTATATTCAACTCCATGCGAAACAAACGAATTAGCTTCAAAACAAAGCGATAAACATGATTTAGCTTCAAATCAATGCGAAGTAGAAGGCTTAGCTTCAAATCAATGCGATACATAAGATTTAGCTTCAAATCAATGCGATGTAGAAGGTTTTGCTTCAAATCCATGCGACACAAATGATTTAGCTTCAAATACTTGCGATATAAATGATATAGCTTCATATGCAGGCGAAACGAACGAGTTATCTTCAACTCCATGCGATACACATGGTTTAGCTGCAAATCAATGCGACGTAGAAGGTTTAGCTTCAAATCCATGCAAAACAAATGATTTAGCATCAGATACTTGCGATATAACTGATATAGCTCCAAATGAAGACGAATCAAACGAGTTAGCTGCGAAATCCATGCGATACACATGATTTAGCTTCAAATCAATGCGAGGTAGAAGGCTTAGCTTCAAATCCATGCGAAAAGAATGATTTAACGTCAAATACTTGCGAATATAAGGGATACAGCTTCAAATGTATGCGAAACAAACGATGTAGCTTCAAATACTTGCGATATAAATGAAGTAGGTACAAAAGCAGGAAAACAAACGAGTTAGCTTCAAATCAATGCGAAACACGTGATTTAGCTTCAGATCAACGCGAAGTAGCAGGATGGCTTCAAATCTATGCGAAACAAATGATTTAGCATCAAGTACTTACGATATGAGTGATATAGCTTCAAATGCAGGCGAAACAAACGAGTTAGCTTCAAATCCATGCGATACACATGATGTAGCTTCAAATCAATGCGATGTAGAAGGCTTGGCTTCAAATCCATGCGAAACACATGATTTAGCAGCAAATCAGTGTGATGTAGAAGGTTTAGCTTCAAATCCACGCGAAACCAATGATTTTGCTGCAGATAGTTGCGATATAAGTGATTTAGCTTCAAATGCAGGAGAGTCAAATGAGTTAGCTTCAAATCCATGCGAAACACATGATTTAGCTTCAAATCAATGCGATGTAGAAGGTTTACCTTCAAATTCATGCGAAACAAATGATTTAGCTTGAAACACTTGGGATATAAGCGATATAGCTTCAAATGCAGACGAATCAAACGAGTTAGCTTGAAAATCCAAGCGATACACATGATTTAGATTCAATTCAATGCGAAGTAGTAGGAGTAGCTTCAAATCCATGCGAATCAAATGATTTAGGTTTAGATACTTGCGACATAAGTGATATAGCTTCAACCGCAGGGGAAACAAACGAGTTAGCTACAAATGGATTCAAAACACATGATTCAGCTTCAAATCAATGCTACGTAGAAGGTTTAGCATCAAATCCAAGCGGAACAAATGATTTAGCTTCAGATACTTGCGATGTAAGTGATATAGTTTCAAATGCAGGCGAAACAAACGAGATAGTTACAAATCCAAGCGAAACAAATGACTTAGCTACAAATCAATGCGATGTTGAAGGTATCGCTTCAAATCCATGCGAAACAAATGATTTAGCTTCAGATAATTGCAGTATAAGTGATATAGCTTCAAATGCATGGGGAACAAACGAGTTAGCTTCAAATCCATGAAAAATACTTGATTTAGCTTCAAATCAAAGCGACGTGGAAGGTTTAGCTTCAAATCCATGCGGAACAAACGAGTGAGCTTCAAACACTTCGGATATAGGTGATATAGCTTTAGCTGCGTGCGAAACAAACGAGTTAGCTTCAAGTCCATGCGAAACACATGATTTAGCTGCAAATCAATGCGATGTAGAATGTTTAGCTTCAAATCCATGCGAAACAAATGATTTATCATCAGATACTTGTTATATAAGTGATATAGCTTCAAATGCAGGGGAAACAAACGAGTTAGCTTCAAATCCATGCAAAACACATGATTTAGCTGCAAATCAAAGCGATGTAGAAGGTTTAGCTTCCAATCCTTGCGAAACAAATAATTTAGCACCAGATACTTGCTTTATAAGTGATATAGCTTCAATTTCAGGGGATAAAAACGAGTTAGCTTCAAATCCAAGCGTTACACATGATTTAGCTTCAAATCAACTGGAAGTACAAGGCTTAGATTCAAATCCACGCGAAACAAATGGTTTAGATACAAATACTTGTGATATATGTTATTTAGCTTCAACTGCATGCGCAACAAACGAGTCAGCTTCAAATACATGCGAAACACATGATTTAGCTGCACGTCAATGCGATGTAGGAGGTTTAGCTTCAAATCCATGTGGCAAAAATGATTTTGCTTCAATTACTTGCGATATAAATGATATAGCTTCAAATGCAGGCGATGCAAACGAGTTAGCTTCTAGTCCATGCGAAACTCATGACTTAGCTTCAAATCAATGCGAAGTAGAAGGTTTAGCTTCAAATCTATGCAAAACAAAAGATTTAGCACAGGAACTTGCGATATAAGTGATATAGCTTCAAATGTAGGTGAAGCAAACGAGTTAGCTTCAAATCTATGCGAAACAAATGATTTAGCTTCAAATCACTGCGAAGTAGAAGGCTTAGCTTCAAATCCATGCGAAACAAACGATTTAGCTTCAAATACTTGCGATATAAGTGATGTAGATTCAACTGCAGGCGAAACAAACGAGTTAGCTTCAAATCCATGAGAAACGCATGATTTAGTTTAAAATCACTGCGAAGTAGAAGGCTTCGCTTCAAATCCATGTGGCAAAGATGATTTTGCTTCAATTACTTGCGATATAAATGATATAGCTTCAAATGAAGGCGAAACAAACGAGTTAGCTTCTAGTCCATGCGAAACTCATGACTTAGCTTCAAATCAATGCGAAGTAGAAGGTTTAGCTTCAAATCCATTCGAAAAACATGATTTGTCTACAAATCAATACGATGTAGAAGAATTAGCTTCAAATCCATTCGTAACAATTGATTTAGATCAAATACTTGCGATTTAAGTGATATAGATTCAAATCCATGCGAAACAAATGGTTTAGCTTCAAATACTTGTGATTTACATGATTTAGCACCAACTGCATGCGAAACATACGAGTTAGCTTCAAATCCAAAGGAAACACATGATTTTGCTTCAAATCAATGCGAAATTGAAGGCTTAGCATCTAATCCATGCGAAATGAGTGAGTTACATTCAAATACTTGCGATATGAATGAAATAGCTTCAAAAGCAGGCGGAACAAACGAGTTAGCATCAAATCCATGCGAAACACATGATTTAGCATCAGATACTTGCGATATAACTGATATAGCTCCAAATGCATACGAATCAATCGAGTTAGCTGCAAAATCTACGCGATACACATGATTTAGCTTCAAATCAATGCGAAGTAGATGGCTCATCTTCAAATCCATGCGAAACGAATGATTTAGCGTCAAATACTTGCGAATATAAGGGATACAGCTTCAAATGTATGCGAAACAAACGGATTAGCTTCAAATTCTTGCGATATAAATGAAGCAGGTTCAAAAGCAGGATAAACAAACGAGTTAGCTTCAAATCCATGCCAAAAACATGATTTAGCTTCATATCAATTCGAAGTAGAAAGCTTAGCTTCAAATCCATGCGACTCAACTGATTGAGCATCAAATACTTGCGATATAAATGATATAGCTCCAAATGCAGGCGAAACAAACGAGTTAGCTACAAATCCATGCGAAACACATGATTTAGTTTCAAATCCAAGCGAAACACTTGAATTAGCTTCAAATCAATGCGATGTAAAAGGTTTAGCTTTAAATCCGTGCGAAGCAAATGATTTAGCTTCAAATACTTGCGATATAAGTGATATAGATTCAACTGCAGGCGAAACAAACGAGATAGCTTCAAATCCATGCGAAACAAATGATTTTTCTTCAAATAATTGCGATATACGTGATATAGCTTCAAATGCAGGAGAAACAAACGAGTTAGCTCCAAAACCATGCGAAACAATTGATTTAGCTACAAATACTTGCGATACAAGTGATATAGCTGCAAATGCAGGCGAAACAAATCAATTAGCTTCAAATCCATGCGAAACAAATGTTATTTGTTCAAATACTTGCGATACAAGTGATATAGCTTCAAATGCAGACAAAACAAACCAGTTAGCTTCAAAACCATGCGACACAAATGATTTAGGTTCAGATACTTGCGATATATGTGATATAGCTTCAAATACAGGAGAAACTAACGAGTTAGCTCCAACTCCATGCGGAACAAATGATTTAGCTTCAAATCAATGCGAAGTAGAAAGATTATCTTCAAATACATGCGACACAAACTATTTAGCTTCAAATACTTGCTATATAAGTGATATAGCTTCAAATGCAGACGAATGAAACTAGTTAGCTTCAAATCCAAGCGACACAAATGATTTAGATTCAGATACTTGCGACGTAAGTGATATAGCTTCAAATGCAGACGAAGCAAACGAGTTAGCATCAAATGCATGCGAAACACATGATTTAGCTACAAATCAATGCGATGTAGAAGGTTTAGCTTCAAATCTATGCAAAACAAAAGATTTAGCACAGGAACTTGCGGTATAAGTGATATAGCTTCAAATGCAGGGGAAGCAAACGAGTTAGCTTCAAATCTATGCGAAACAAATGATTTAGCTTCAAATCACTGCGAAGTAGAAGGCTTAGCTTCAAACCCATGCGAAACATATGATTTAGCTTCAACTCAATGCGAAGTGGTAGGCTTAGCTTCAAGTCCATGCGAAGCAAATGATTTAGGTTCAGATACTTGCGACATAAGTGATATAGCTTCAAATCCATGCGAAACAGATGATTTAGCTCCAAATCCATGCGAAACAAATGATTTTGCCTCAAATGCTTTGGGATATAAGTGATATAACTTGAACGGAAGGCGGACCAAACGAGTTAGATTCAAATCCATGCCAGACACATGATTTAGCTTCACATACTTGCGTTATAAGTGATATAGCTTCAAATGCAGACGTAACAAACGAACTAGCTTCAACTCCAAACGAAACAAATGATTTAGCTACAAATACTTGCGATGCAAGTGATATAGCTTCAAATGCAGGCGAAACAAACCAGTTAGCTTCAAATCCATGCGAAACAAATGATATTTCCTCAAATAATTGCGATATACGTGATATAGCTTCAAATGCGGGAGAAACAAACGAGTTAGCTCCAAAACCATGCGAAACAAATGGTTTAGCTTAAAATCACTGCGAAGTGGAAGGCTTAGCTTCAAATCCATGTGGCAAAAATGATTTTGCTTCAATTACTTGCGATATAAATGATATAGCTTCAAATGCAGGCGATGCAAACGAGTTAGCTTCTAGTCCATGCGAAACTCATGACTTAGCGTCAAATCAATGCGAAGTAGAAGGCTAAGCTTCAAATCTGAGCGAAACAAATGATTCAGCTTCAAATTCTCTCGATATTAGTGATATAGTTTCAAATGCAGACGAAACACACCTCTGGCTTCAAATCCATGCGAAACAAATGATTTAGTTTCAAGTCAATTCTTAGTAGAAGGATTAGCTTCAAATCCATGCGAAACAAATGGCTTAGCTACAAATACTTGTGATCTACGTTATTTAGATTTAATTGCATGCGCAACGAACGAGTTAGCTTCAAATCCATGCGAAACAAATGATTTAGCTGCAAATTAATGCGATGTAGAAGGTTTAGCTTCAAATCAATGCTATGTAGAAGTTTTAGCTTCAAATCCATGCGAAACAAACGATGTAGCTTCAAATACTTGCGATATAAATGAAGTAGGTTCAAAAGCAGGAAAACAAACGAGTTAGCTTCAAATCAATGCGAAACACGTGATTTAGCTTCAGATCAACGCGAAGTAGCAGGATGGCTTCAAATCTATGCGAAACAAATGATTTAGCATCAAGTACTCACGATATGAGTGATATAGCTTCAAATGCAGGCGAAACAAACGAGTTAGCTTCAAATCCATGCGATACACATGATGTAGCTTCAAATCAATGCGAAACTCATGATTTAGCTTCAAATCAATGCGAACTAGATGTCATAGCTTCAAAACCATGCGAAACAAATGATTTAGATTCAAATCAATGCGAAGTAGAAGGCTTATCTACAAATCCATGCGAAACGAAAGATTTAGATTTAAATACTTGCGAATAGAAGTGATACAGCTTCAAATGCGGGCGAAACAAACGAGTTAGTTTCATATCCAAGGGAAACACATGATTTAGCTTCAAATCAATGCGATATAGAAGGTTTAGCTTCAAATCTGAGCGAAACAAATGATTCAGCTTCAAATTCTCTCGATATTAGTGATATAGTTTCAAATGCAGACGAAACACACCTCTGGCTTCAAATCCATGCGAAACAAATGATTTAGTTTCAAGTCAATTCTTAGTAGAAGGATTAGCTTCAAATCCATGCGAAACAAATGATTTAGCTTCAAACACTTGGGATATAACTGATATAGTTTCAAATGTAGACGAATCAAACGAGTTAGCTTCAAAATCCATGCGATACACATGATTTAGTTTCAAATCAATGCGAAGTAGAAGGCTTAGCTTCAAATACATTAGAAACAATTGATTTAGCTTCAGATACTTGCGATATAAGTGATATAGCTTCAAATGCAGGGGAAACAAACGAGTGAGCTTCAAATCCATGCAAAACACTTGATTTAGCTTCAAATCAAAGTGAAGTAGAAGATTTAGCTTCAAATCCATGAGTAACAAATGAATTAGCTTCAGATACTTGCCTTATAAATGATATAGCTTCAACTGCATGCGAAACAAGCGAGTTAGCTTCAAATCCACGCGGGTCTTATGATTTATCTTCAAATCAATGCGAAGTAGAAGACTTAAGTTCAAAACCATGCAAATCAAATTGTTTAGCTTCAAATACATGTGAAATACATGATTTAGCTTCGACTGCATGCGAAACAAACGAGTTAGCTTCAAATCCAAGCCGAACACATGATGTAGCTTCAAATCAATGCGATGTAGAAGGTTTAGCTTCAAATCCATGCGAGACAAATGATTTAGCTTCAGATACTTGCGATGTATGTGATGTAGCTACAACTGCATGTGAAACAAGCGAGTTAGCTTCAAATCCATGCGGATCTTATGATTTAGCTTCAAATCAATGCGAAGTAGAAGGCTTAGGTTCAAATCCATGCGAATCAAATTGTTTAGCTTCAAATACATGTGAAATACATGATTTAGCTTCTACTGCATGCGAAACAAACAAGTTAGCTTCAAATCCAAGCCGAACACATGATTTAGCTTCAAATCAATGCGAAGTAGAAGGCTTAGCTTCAAATCCATGCGAAACACATTATTTACCGTCAAATACTTGCGACATAAGTGACATAGCTTCAAATGAAGGCGAAACAAACGAGTTAGCTTCAAAATCCATGCGATACACATGATTTAGCTTCAAATCAATGCGAAACTCATGATTTAGCTTCAAATCAATGCGAACTAGATGTCTTAGCTTCAAAACCATGCGAAACAAATGATTGAGATTCAAATCAATGCGAAGTAGAAGACTTATCTACAAATCCATGCGAAACGAAAGATTTAGCTTTAAATACTTGCGAATAGAAGTGATACAGCTTCAAATGCGGGCGAAACAAACGAGTTAGTTTCATATCCAAGGGAAACACATGATTTAGCTACAACTCAATGTGATATAGAAGGTTTAGCTTCAAATCTGAGCGAAACAAATGATTCTGCTTCAAATTCTCTCGATATTAGTGATATAGCTTCAAATGCAGACGAATCACACGACTGGTTTCAAATCCATGCGAAACAAATGATTTAGTTTCAAGTTAATACTTAGTAGAAGGATTAGCTTCAAATCCATGCGAAACAAATGATTTAGCTTCAAACACTTGGGATATAAGTGATATAGCTTCAAATGTAGACGAATCAAACGAGTTAGCTTCAAAATCCATGCGATACACATGATTTAGTTTCAAATCAATGCGAAGTAGAAGGCTTAGCTTCAAATACATTAGAAACAATTGATTTAGCTTCAGATACTTGCGATATAAGTGATATAGCTTCAAATGCAGGGGAAACAAACGAGTGAGCTTCAAATCCATGCAAAACACTTGATTTAGCTTCAAATCAAAGTGAAGTAGAAGATTTAGCTTCAAATCCATGAGTAACAAATGAATTAGCTTCAGATACTTGCCTTATAAATGATATAGCTTCAACTGCATGCGAAACAAGCGAGTTAGCTTCAAATCCACGCGGGTCTTATGATTTAGCTTCAAATCAATGCGAAGTAGAAGACTTAAGTTCAAAACCATGCAAATCAAATTGTTTAGCTTCAAATACATGTGAAATACATGATTTAGCTTCGACTGCATGCGAAACAAACGAGTTAGCTTCAAATCCAAGCCGAACACATGATGTAGCTTCAAATCAATGCGATGTAGAAGGTTTAGCTTCAAATCCATGCGAGACAAATGATTTAGCTTCAGATACTTGCGATGTAAGTGATGTAGCTACAACTGCATGTGAAACAAGCGAGTTAGCTTCAAATCCATGCGGATCTTATGATTTAGCTTCAAATCAATGCGAAGTAGAAGGCTTAGGTTCAAATCCATGCGAATCAAATTGTTTAGCTTCAAATACATGTGAAATACATGATTTAGCTTCTACTGCATGCGAAACAAACAAGTTAGCTTCAAATCCAAGCCGAACACATGATTTAGCTTCAAATCAATGCGAAGTAGAAGGCTTAGCTTCAAATCCATGCGAAACACATTATTTACCGTCAAATACTTGCGACATAAGTGACATAGCTTCAAATGAAGGCGAAACAAACGAGTTAGCTTCAAAATCCATGCGATACACATGATTTAGCTTCAAATCAATGCGAAACTCATGATTTAGCTTCAAATCAATGCGAACTAGATGTCTTAGCTTCAAAACCATGCGAAACAAATGATTTAGATTCAAATCAATGCGAAGTAGAAGACTTATCTACAAATCCATGCGAAACGAAAGATTTAGCTTTAAATACTTGCGAATAGAAGTGATACAGCTTCAAATGCGGGCGAAACAAACGAGTTAGTTTCATATCCAAGGGAAACACATGATTTAGCTACAACTCAATGTGATATAGAAGGTTTAGCTTCAAATCTGAGCGAAACAAATGATTCTGCTTCAAATTCTCTCGATATTAGTGATATAGCTTCAAATGCAGACGAATCACACGACTGGTTTCAAATCCATGCGAAACAAATGATTTAGTTTCAAGTTAATACTTAGTAGAAGGATTAGCTTCAAATCCATGCGAAACAAATGATTTAGCTTCAAACACTTGGGATATAAGTGATATAGCTTCAAATGTAGACGAATCAAACGAGATAGCTTCAAATCCATGCGAAACACATGATTTAGCTTGAAATCAATGCGAAGTAGAAGGCTTAGCTTCAAATACATTAGAAACAATTGATTTAGCTTCAGATACTTGCGATATAAGTGATATAGCTTCAAATGCAGGGGAAACAAACGAGTGAGCTTCCAATCCATGCAAAACACTTGATATAGCTTCAAATCAAAGTGAAGTAGAAGATTTAGCTTCAAATCCATGAGAAACAAATGAATTAGCTTCAGATACTTGCCTTATAAATGATATAGCTTCAACTGCGTGCGAAACAAGCGAGTTAGCTTCAAATCCAAGCCGAACACATGATGTAGCTTCAAATCAATGCGAACTAGAAGGTTTAGCTTCAAATCCATGCGAAACATATGATTAAACTTCAAATCAATTCGAAGTTGAAGGCTTAGCTTCAAATCCAAGCGACACTAATTATTTAGCTTCAAATACTTGCGACATAAGTGACATAGCTTCAAATGAAGGCGAAACAAACGAGTTAGCTTTGAAATCCATGCGATACACGTGATTTAGCTTCAAATCAATGCGAAGTAGATGGCTTAGATTCAAATCCATGCGAAACAAATGGTTTAGATACAAATACTTGTGATATACGTTATTTAGATTTAACTGCATGCGCAACGAACGAGTCAGCTTCAAATACATGAGAAACACATGAATTAGCAGCAAATCAATGCGATGTAGAAGGTTTCGCTTCAAATCATTGCGATGTAGAAGGTTTAGCTTCAAATCCATGCGAAACACATGATTTAGATTCAAATCAATGCGATGTAGAAGGTTTAGCATCAAATACGCCCGAAACAAATGATTTAGCTTCAAATACATGCGATATAAGTGATATAGCATCAAATGCAGGCGAAACAAAAGGGTTAGCGTCAAATCCATGCGGAACACATGATTTAACTTCAAATCAATGCGAAGTAGAAGGCTTATCTTCAAATCCATGCGATACAAATCGCTTAGCTTCAAATACTTGTGATATACTTGACTTAGCTTCAGCTGCATTCGAAACAGACGAGTTAGCTTCTAATCCACGCGAAATACATTATTTAGCTTCAAAACAGTGCAAATTAGAAGGCTTAGCTTCAAATCCATGCGAAACGTATGATTTAGCTTCAAATACTTGCGATATGTGTGATATAGCTTCAAATGCAGGCGAGACAAACGAGTTAGCTTCAAATCCATGCGAAACACATGATTTAGTTTAAAATCAATGCGAAGTAGAAGGCTTTGCTTCAAATACATGCGACACAAACGATTTAGCTTCAAATACTTGCGATATAAGTGATATATCTTCAAATGCAGACGAAGTAAACGAGTTAGCATCAAATCCATGCGAAACACATGATTTAGCTGCAAATCAATGCGATACGGAAGGTTTAGCTTCAAATCCATGTAAAACAAAAGATTTAGCACAGGAACTTGCGATATAAGTGATATAGCTTCAAATGCAGGGGTAGCAAACGAGTTAGTTTCAAATCTATGCGAAACAAATGATTTAGCTTCAAATCACTGCGAAGTAGAAGGATTAGCTTCAAATCCATGCGAAACACATGATTTAGCTTGATTTCAATTCCAAGTAGAAGGCTTAGCTTCAAATACATGCGAAACAAATGGTTTAGCTTCAAATCAATGCGAAGTAGAAGAGTTAGCTTCAAATCCAAGCGAAAGACATGATTTGTCTTCAAATCAATACGATTTAGAAGAATTAGCTTCAAATCCATGCGAAACACATGATTTAGCTTCTAATCAACGGGAAGTAGAAGGCTTAGCTTCAAATCCAAGAGAAACACATGAATTAGATTCAAATCAGTGCGAAGTAGAAGGCTTAGCTTCAAATCCATGCGAATCTAATGGTTCGGCTTCAAATACTTGTGAAAAACATGATTTAGCTTCAAAATCATGCGAAACACATGATTTAGCTGCAAATCAATGCGATGTAGAAGGTTTAGCTTCAAATCCACGCGAAACCAATGATTTTGCTGCAGATAGTTGCGATATAAGTGATTTAGCTTCAAATGCAGGAGATTCAAATGAGTTAGCTTCAAATCCATGCGAAACACATGATTTAGCTTCAAATCAAAGCGATGTAGAAGGTTTAGCTTCCAATCCATGCGAAACAAATAATTTAGCACCAGATACTTGCTTTATAAGTGATATAGCTTCAATTTCAGGGGATAAAAACGAGTTAGCTTCAAATCCAAGCGTTACACATGATTTAGCTTCAAATCAACTGGAAGTACAAGGCTTAGATTCAAATCCACGCGAAACAAATGGTTTAGATACAAATACTTGTGATATACGTTATTTAGCTTCAACTGCATGCGCAACGAACGAGTCAGCTTCAAATACATGAGAAACACATGAATTAGCAGCAAATCAATGCGATGTAGAAGGTTTCGCTTCAAATCATTGCGATGTAGAAGGTTTAGCTTCAAATCCATGCGAAACACATGATTTAGATTCAAATCAATGCGATGTAGAAGGTTTAGCATCAAATACGCCCGAAACAAATGATTTAGCTTCAAATACATGCGATATAAGTGATATAGCATCAAATGCAGGCGAAACAAAAGAGTTAGCGTCAAATCCATGCGGAACACATGATTTAACTTCAAATCAATGCGAAGTAGAAGGCTTATCTTCAAATCCATGCGATACAAATCGCTTAGCTTCAAATACTTGTGATATACTTGATTTAGCTTCAGCTGCATTCGAAACAGACGAGTTAGCTTCTAATCCACGCGAAATACATTATTTAGCTTCAAAACAGTGCAAATTAGAAGGCTTAGCTTCAAATCCATGCGAAACGAATGATTTAGCTTCAAATACTTGCGATATGTGTGATATAGCTTCAAATGCAGGCGAGACAAACGAGTTAGCTTCAAATCCATGCGAAACACATGATTTAGTTTAAAATCAATGCGAAGTAGAAGGCTTTGCTTCAAATACATGCGACACAAACGATTTAGCTTCAAATACTTGCGATATAAGTGATATATCTTCAAATGCAGACGAAGCAAACGAGTTAGCATCAAATCCATGCGAAACACATGATTTAGCTGCAAATCAATGCGATACGGAAGGTTTAGCTTCAAATCCATGTAAAACAAAAGATTTAGCACAGGAACTTGCGATATAAGTGATATAGCTTCAAATGCAGGGGTAGCAAACGAGTTAGTTTCAAATCTATGCGAAACAAATGATTTAGCTTCAAATCACTGCGAAGTAGAAGGATTAGCTTCAAATCCATGCGAAACACATGATTTAGCTTGATTTCAATTCCAAGTAGAAGGCTTAGCTTCAAATACATGCGAAACAAATGGTTTAGCTTCAAATCAATGCGAAGTAGAAGAGTTAGCTTCAAATCCAAGCGAAAGACATGATTTGTCTTCAAATCAATACGATTTAGAAGAATTAGCTTCAAATCCATGCGAAACACATGATTTAGCTTCTAATCAACGGGAAGTAGAAGGCTTAGCTTCAAATCCAAGAGAAACACATGAATTAGATTCAAATCAGTGCGAAGTAGAAGGCTTAGCTTCAAATCCATGCGAATCTAATGGTTCGGCTTCAAATACTTGTGAAAAACATGATTTAGCTTCAAAATCATGCGAAACACATGATTTAGCTGCAAATCAATGCGATGTAGAAGGTTTAGCTTCAAATCCACGCGAAACCAATGATTTTGCTGCAGATAGTTGCGATATAAGTGATTTAGCTTCAAATGCAGGAGATTCAAATGAGTTAGCTTCAAATCCATGCGAAACACATGATTTAGCTTCAAATCAAAGCGATGTAGAAGGTTTAGCTTCCAATCCATGCGAAACAAATAATTTAGCACCAGATACTTGCTTTATAAGTGATATAGCTTCAATTTCAGGGGATAAAAACGAGTTAGCTTCAAATCCAAGCGTTACACATGATTTAGCTTCAAATCAACTGGAAGTACAAGGCTTAGATTCAAATCCACGCGAAACAAATGGTTTAGATACAAATACTTGTGATATACGTTATTTAGCTTCAACTGCATGCGCAACAAACGAGGCAGCTTCAAATACATGCGAAACACATGATTTAGCTGCACGTCAATGCGATGTAGGAGGTTTAGCTTCAAATCCATGCGAAACAAATGATTTAGGTTCAGATGAATAAGATGTAGAAGGTTTAGCTTCAAATCAATGCTATATAGAAGGTTTAGCTTCAAATCCATGCGAAACAAATGGTTTAGCTACAAATACTTGTGATCTACGTTATTTAGATTTAATTGCATGCGCAACGTACGAGTTAGCTTCAAATCCATGCGAAACAAATGATTTAGCTGCAAATTAATGCGATGTAGAAGGTTTAGCTTCAAATCAATGCTATGTAGAAGTTTTAGCTTCAAATCCATGCGAAACAAATGATGTAGCTTCAAATACTTGCGATATAAATGAGGTAGCTTCAAATGCAGACAGAACAAACGAGTTAGCTTCAAATCCATGCGAAACACTTGATTTAGCTTCAAATCAAAGTGAAGTAGAAGATTTAGCTTCAAATCCATGAGTAACAAATGAATTAGCTTCAGATACTTGCCTTATAAATGATATAGCTTCAACTGCATGCGAAACAAGCGAGTTAGCTTCAAATCCACGCGGGTCTTATGATTTAGCTTCAAATCAATGCGAAGTAGAAGACTTAAGTTCAAAACCATGCAAATCAAATTGTTTAGCTTCAAATACATGTGAAATACATGATTTAGCTTCGACTGCATGCGAAACAAACGAGTTAGCTTCAAATCCATGCGAAACAAATGATTTAGCTGCAAATTAATGCGATGTAGAAGGTTTAGCTTCAAATCAATGCTATGTAGAAGTTTTAGCTTCAAATCCATGCGAAACAAACGATGTAGCTTCAAATACTTGCGATATAAATGAAGTAGGTTCAAAAGCAGGAAAACAAACGAGTTAGCTTCAAATCAATGCGAAACACGTGATTTAGCTTCAGATCAACGCGAAGTAGCAGGATGGCTTCAAATCTATGCGAAACAAATGATTTAGCATCAAGTACTTACGATATGAGTGATATAGCTTCAAATGCAGGCGAAACAAACGAGTTAGCTTCAAATCCATGCGATACACATGATGTAGCTTCAAATCAATGCGAAACTCATGATTTAGCTTCAAATCAATGCGAACTAGATGTCATAGCTTCAAAACCATGCGAAACAAATGATTTAGATTCAAATCAATGCGAAGTAGAAGGCTTATCTACAAATCCATGCGAAACGAAAGATTTAGATTTAAATACTTGCGAATAGAAGTGATACAGCTTCAAATGCGGGCGAAACAAACGAGTTAGTTTCATATCCAAGGGAAACACATGATTTAGCTTCAAATCAATGCGATATAGAAGGTTTAGCTTCAAATCTGAGCGAAACAAATGATTCAGCTTCAAATTCTCTCGATATTAGTGATATAGTTTCAAATGCAGACGAAACACACCTCTGGCTTCAAATCCATGCGAAACAAATGATTTAGTTTCAAGTCAATTCTTAGTAGAAGGATTAGCTTCAAATCCATGCGAAACAAATGATTTAGCTTCAAACACTTGGGATATAAGTGATATAGTTTCAAATGTAGACGAATCAAACGAGTTAGCTTCAAAATCCATGCGATACACATGATTTAGTTTCAAATCAATGCGAAGTAGAAGGCTTAGCTTCAAATACATTAGAAACAATTGATTTAGCTTCAGATACTTGCGATATAAGTGATATAGCTTCAAATGCAGGGGAAACAAACGAGTGAGCTCCAAATCCATGCAAAACACTTGATTTAGCTTCAAATCAAAGTGAAGTAGAAGATTTAGCTTCAAATCCATGAGTAACAAATGAATTAGCTTCAGATACTTGCCTTATAAATGATATAGCTTCAACTGCATGCGAAACAAGCGAGTTAGCTTCAAATCCACGCGGGTCTTATGATTTAGCTTCAAATCAATGCGAAGTAGAAGACTTAAGTTCAAAACCATGCAAATCAAATTGTTTAGCTTCAAATACATGTGAAATACATGATTTAGCTTCGACTGCATGCGAAACAAACGAGTTAGCTTCAAATCCAAGCCGAACACATGATGTAGCTTCAAATCAATGCGATGTAGAAGGTTTAGCTTCAAATCCATGCGAGACAAATGATTTAGCTTCAGATACTTGCGATGTAAGTGATGTAGCTACAACTGCATGTGAAACAAGCGAGTTAGCTTCAAATCCATGCGGATCTTATGATTTAGCTTCAAATCAATGCGAAGTAGAAGGCTTAGGTTCAAATCCATGCGAATCAAATTGTTTAGCTTCAAATACATGTGAAATACATGATTTAGCTTCTACTGCATGCGAAACAAACAAGTTAGCTTCAAATCCAAGCCGAACACATGATTTAGCTTCAAATCAATGCGAAGTAGAAGGCTTAGCTTCAAATCCATGCGAAACAAATGATTTAGCTTCAGATAATTGCAGTATAAGTGATATAGCTTCAAATGCATGGGGAACAAACGAGTTAGCTTCAAATCCATGAAAAATACTTGATTTAGCTTCAAATCAAAGCGACGTGGAAGGTTTAGCTTCAAATCCATGCGGAACAAACGAGTGAGCTTCAAACACTTCGGATATAGGTGATATAGCTTTAGCTGCGTGCGAAACAAACGAGTTAGCTTCAAGTCCATGCGAAACACATGATTTAGCTGCAAATCAATGCGATGTAGAATGTTTAGCTTCAAATCCATGCGAAACAAATGATTTATCATCAGATACTTGTTATATAAGTGATATAGCTTCAAATGCAGGGGAAACAAACGAGTTAGCTTCAAATCCATGCAAAACACATGATTTAGCTGCAAATCAAAGCGATGTAGAAGGTTTAGCTTCCAATCCTTGCGAAACAAATAATTTAGCACCAGATACTTGCTTTATAAGTGATATAGCTTCAATTTCAGGGGATAAAAACGAGTTAGCTTCAAATCCAAGCGTTACACATGATTTAGCTTCAAATCAACTGGAAGTACAAGGCTTAGATTCAAATCCACGCGAAACAAATGGTTTAGATACAAATACTTGTGATATATGTTATTTAGCTTCAACTGCATGCGCAACAAACGAGTCAGCTTCAAATACATGCGAAACACATGATTTAGCTGCACGTCAATGCGATGTAGGAGGTTTAGCTTCAAATCCATGTGGCAAAAATGATTTTGCTTCAATTACTTGCGATATAAATGATATAGCTTCAAATGCAGGCGATGCAAACGAGTTAGCTTCTAGTCCATGCGAAACTCATGACTTAGCTTCAAATCAATGCGAAGTAGAAGGTTTAGCTTCAAATCTATGCAAAACAAAAGATTTAGCACAGGAACTTGCGATATAAGTGATATAGCTTCAAATGTAGGTGAAGCAAACGAGTTAGCTTCAAATCTATGCGAAACAAATGATTTAGCTTCAAATCACTGCGAAGTAGAAGGCTTAGCTTCAAATCCATGCGAAACAAACGATTTAGCTTCAAATACTTGCGATATAAGTGATGTAGATTCAACTGCAGGCGAAACAAACGAGTTAGCTTCAAATCCATGAGAAACGCATGATTTAGTTTAAAATCACTGCGAAGTAGAAGGCTTCGCTTCAAATCCATGTGGCAAAGATGATTTTGCTTCAATTACTTGCGATATAAATGATATAGCTTCAAATGAAGGCGAAACAAACGAGTTAGCTTCTAGTCCATGCGAAACTCATGACTTAGCTTCAAATCAATGCGAAGTAGAAGGTTTAGCTTCAAATCCATTCGAAAAACATGATTTGTCTACAAATCAATACGATGTAGAAGAATTAGCTTCAAATCCATTCGTAACAATTGATTTAGATCAAATACTTGCGATTTAAGTGATATAGATTCAAATCCATGCGAAACAAATGGTTTAGCTTCAAATACTTGTGATTTACATGATTTAGCACCAACTGCATGCGAAACATACGAGTTAGCTTCAAATCCAAAGGAAACACATGATTTTGCTTCAAATCAATGCGAAATTGAAGGCTTAGCATCTAATCCATGCGAAATGAGTGAGTTACATTCAAATACTTGCGATATGAATGAAATAGCTTCAAAAGCAGGCGGAACAAACGAGTTAGCATCAAATCCATGCGAAACACATGATTTAGCATCAGATACTTGCGATATAACTGATATAGCTCCAAATGCATACGAATCAATCGAGTTAGCTGCAAAATCTACGCGATACACATGATTTAGCTTCAAATCAATGCGAAGTAGATGGCTCATCTTCAAATCCATGCGAAACGAATGATTTAGCGTCAAATACTTGCGAATATAAGGGATACAGCTTCAAATGTATGCGAAACAAACGGATTAGCTTCAAATTCTTGCGATATAAATGAAGCAGGTTCAAAAGCAGGATAAACAAACGAGTTAGCTTCAAATCCATGCCAAAAACATGATTTAGCTTCATATCAATTCGAAGTAGAAAGCTTAGCTTCAAATCCATGCGACTCAACTGATTGAGCATCAAATACTTGCGATATAAATGATATAGCTCCAAATGCAGGCGACACAAACGAGTTAGCTACAAATCCATGCGAAACACATGATTTAGTTTCAAATCCAAGCGAAACACTTGAATTAGCTTCAAATCAATGCGATGTAAAAGGTTTAGCTTTAAATCCGTGCGAAGCAAATGATTTAGCTTCAAATACTTGCGATATAAGTGATATAGATTCAACTGCAGGCGAAACAAACGAGATAGCTACAAATCCATGCGAAACAAATGATTTTTCTTCAAATAATTGCGATATACGTGATATAGCTTCAAATGCAGGAGAAACAAACGAGTTAGCTCCAAAACCATGCGAAACAATTGATTTAGCTACAAATACTTGCGATACAAGTGATATAGCTGCAAATGCAGGCGAAACAAATCAATTAGCTTCAAATCCATGCGAAACAAATGTTATTTGTTCAAATACTTGCTATATAAGTGATATAGCTTCAAATGCAGACGAATGAAACTAGTTAGCTTCAAATCCAAGCGACACAAATGATTTAGATTCAGATACTTGCGACGTAAGTGATATAGCTTCAAATGCAGACGAAGCAAACGAGTTAGCTCCAACTCCATGCGGAACAAATGATTTAGCTTCAAATCAATGCGAAGTAGAAGGTTTAGCTTCAAATCTATGCAAAACAAAAGATTTAGCACAGGAACTTGCGGTATAAGTGATATAGCTTCAAATGCAGGGGAAGCAAACGAGTTAGCTTCAAATCTATGCGAAACAAATGATTTAGCTTCAAATCACTGCGAAGTAGAAGGCTTAGCTTCAAACCCATGCGAAACATATGATTTAGCTTCAACTCAATGCGAAGTGGTAGGCTTAGCTTCAAGTCCATGCGAAGCAAATGATTTAGGTTCAGATACTTGCGACATAAGTGATATAGCTTCAAATCCATGCGAAACAGATGATTTAGCTCCAAATCCATGCGAAACAAATGATTTTGCCTCAAATGCTTTGGGATATAAGTGATATAACTTGAACGGAAGGCGGACCAAACGAGTTAGATTCAAATCCATGCCAGACACATGATTTAGCTTCACATACTTGCGTTATAAGTGATATAGCTTCAAATGCAGACGTAACAAACGAACTAGCTTCAACTCCAAACGAAACAAATGATTTAGCTACAAATACTTGCGATGCAAGTGATATAGCTTCAAATGCAGGCGAAACAAACCAGTTAGCTTCAAATCCATGCGAAACAAATGATATTTCCTCAAATAATTGCGATATACGTGATATAGCTTCAAATGCGGGAGAAACAAACGAGTTAGCTCCAAAACCATGCGAAACAAATGGTTTAGCTTCAAATCACTGCGAAGTGGAAGGCTTAGCTTCAAATCCATGTGGCAAAAATGATTTTGCTTCAATTACTTGCGATATAAATGATATAGCTTCAAATGCAGGCGATGCAAACGAGTTAGCTTCTAGTCCATGCGAAACTCATGACTTAGCGTCAAATCAATGCGAAGTAGAAGGTTTAGCTTCAAATCCGTGCGAAACAACTGGTTTGGTTTCAAATACTTGTGGTATACGTTATTTAGATTTAACTGCATGCGCAACGAACGAGTTAGCTTCAAATCCATGCGAAACACATGATTTAGCTGAAAATCAATGCGATGTTGAAGGTTTAGCTACAAATCCATGTGAAACACATGATTTATGTTCTAATCAATGCGAAGTAGAAGGCTTATCTTCAAATCCACGCGGAAGAAATGGTTTAGCCTTAACTATTTGTGATAAACATGATTTAGATTCAACTGCATGCGGAACAAATGAGTTAGCTTAAAATCCAAGCGAAACACATGATTTAGCTTCAAATCAATGCGAAGTAGAAGGCTTAGCTTCAAATCCATGCGAAACGAAAGATTTAGTTTCAAATTCTTGCGAATATGAGGGATACAGATTCAAATGCATGCGACACAAACGAGTTAGCTTCACATCCGCGCGAAACACATGATTTAGCATCATATCCAAGGGAAACACATGATTTAGCATCAAATCAATGCGATGTAGGAGGTTTAGCATCAAATCCATGCGAAACAAATGGTTTAGCTACAAATACTTGTGATCTACGTTATTTAGATTTTATTGCATGCGCAACGAACGAGTTAGCTTCAAATCCATGCGAAACACATGATTTAGCTGCAAATTAAAGCGATGTAGAAGGCTTAGCTTCAAATACATGCGAAACAAAAGATTTAGTTTCAAATACTTGCGAATATGAGGGATACAGCTTCAAATGCATGCGAAACAAACGAGTTAGCTTCAAAACCATGCGAAAGACATGATTTAGTTTCAAATCAGAGCGATGTAGGAGGATTAGTTTCAAATCCATGCGAAACAAACGAGTAAGATACAAATCCGTGCGAAACACATTATTTAGCTTCAAATCAATGCGAAGTAGACGACTTAGCTTCAAATGCATGCGGAATAAATGATTTAGCTTCTAATACTTATGATATACATGATTTAGCTTCAACTGCATGCGAAACAAACGAAATAGCTTCAAATCCATGCAAAACACATGATTTAGCTTCAAGTTAATGCGATGTAGACGGTTTAGTTTCAAAACCATGCGAAACAAATGGTATAGCTTCAGGTACTTGCGGTATAAATGAAATAGCTACAAATGCAGGAGGGACAAACGAGTTAGCTTCCTATGCATGCGATACACATGATTTAGCTTCAAATCAATGCGGAGTAGAAGGCTTAGCTTCAAATACATGCGAAACGAAAGATTTAGTTTCAAATACTTGCGAATATGAGGGATACAGCTTCAAATGCAGGCGTAACAAACGAGTTAGCCTCAAATCCATGCAAAATACATGATTCAGCTTCAAATCAATGCGATGTAGGAGGTTTAGCTTCAAATCCATGCGAAACAAATGATTTAGGTTCAGATGAATAAGATGTAGAAGGTTTAGCTTCAAATCAATGCTATATAGAATGTTTAGCTTCAAATGCATGCGAAACAAATGATTTAGGTTCAGATGAATAAGATGTAGAAGGTTTAGCTTCAAATCAATGCTATATAGAATGTTTAGCTTCAAATCCATGCGAAACAAATGGCTTAGCTACAAATACTTGTGATCTACGTTATTTAGATTTAATTGCATGCGCAACGAACGAGTTAGCTTCAAATCCATGCGAAACAAATGATTTAGCTGCAAATTAATGCGATGTAGAAGGTTTAGCTTCAAATCAATGCTATGTAGAAGTTTTAGCTTCAAATCCATGCGAAACAAACGATGTAGCTTCAAATACTTGCGATATAAATGAAGTAGGTTCAAAAGCAGGAAAACAAACGAGTTAGCTTCAAATCAATGCGAAACACGTGATTTAGCTTCAGATGAACGCGAAGTAGCAGGATGGCTTCAAATCTATGCGAAACAAATGATTTAGCATCAAGTACTTACGATATGAGTGATATAGCTTCAAATGCAGGCGAAACAAACGAGTTAGCTTCAAATCCATGCGATACACATGATGTAGCTTCAAATCAATGCGAAACTCATGATTTAGCTTCAAATCAATGCGAACTAGATGTCATAGCTTCAAAACCATGCGAAACAAATGATTTAGATTCAAATCAATGCGAAGTAGAAGGCTTATCTACAAATCCATGCGAAACGAAAGATTTAGATTTAAATACTTGCGAATAGAAGTGATACAGCTTCAAATGCGGGCGAAACAAACGAGTTAGTTTCATATCCAAGGGAAACACATGATTTAGCTTCAAATCAATGCGATATAGAAGGTTTAGCTTCAAATCTGAGCGAAACAAATGATTCAGCTTCAAATTCTCTCGATATTAGTGATATAGTTTCAAATGCAGACGAAACACACCTCTGGCTTCAAATCCATGCGAAACAAATGATTTAGCTTCAAACACTTGGGATATAAGTGATATAGTTTCAAATGTAGACGAATCAAACGAGTTAGCTTCAAAATCCATGCGATACACATGATTTAGTTTCAAATCAATGCGAAGTAGAAGGCTTAGCTTCAAATACATTAGAAACAATTGATTTAGCTTCAGATACTTGCGATATAAGTGATATAGCTTCAAATGCAGGGGAAACAAACGAGTGAGCTTCAAATCCATGCAAAACACTTGATTTAGCTTCAAATCAAAGTGAAGTAGAAGATTTAGCTTCAAATCCATGAGTAACAAATGAATTAGCTTCAGATACTTGCCTTATAAATGATATAGCTTCAACTGCATGCGAAACAAGCGAGTTAGCTTCAAATCCACGCGGGTCTTATGATTTAGCTTCAAATCAATGCGAAGTAGAAGACTTAAGTTCAAAACCATGCAAATCAAATTGTTTAGCTTCAAATACATGTGAAATACATGATTTAGCTTCGACTGCATGCGAAACAAACGAGTTAGCTTCAAATCCAAGCCGAACACATGATGTAGCTTCAAATCAATGCGATGTAGAAGGTTTAGCTTCAAATCCATGCGAGACAAATGATTTAGCTTCAGATACTTGCGATGTAAGTGATGTAGCTACAACTGCATGTGAAACAAGCGAGTTAGCTTCAAATCCATGCGGATCTTATGATTTAGCTTCAAATCAATGCGAAGTAGAAGGCTTAGGTTCAAATCCATGCGAATCAAATTGTTTAGCTTCAAATACATGTGAAATACATGATTTAGCTTCTACTGCATGCGAAACAAACAAGTTAGCTTCAAATCCAAGCCCAACACATGATTTAGCTTCAAATCAATGCGAAGTAGAAGGCTTAGCTTCAAATCCATGCGAAACACATTATTTACCGTCAAATACTTGCGACATAAGTGACATAGCTTCAAATGAAGGCGAAACAAACGAGTTAGCTTCAAAATCCATGCGATACACATGATTTAGCTTCAAATCAATGCGAAACTCATGATTTAGCTTCAAATCAATGCGAACTAGATGTCTTAGCTTCAAAACCATGCGAAACAAATGATTTAGATTCAAATCAATGCGAAGTAGAAGACTTATCTACAAATCCATGCGAAACAATTGATTTAGCTACAAATACTTGCGATACAAGTGATATAGCTGCAAATGCAGGCGAAACAAATCAATTAGCTTCAAATCCATGCGAAACAAATGTTATTTGTTCAAATACTTGCTATATAAGTGATATAGCTTCAAATGCAGACGAATGAAACTAGTTAGCTTCAAATCCAAGCGACACAAATGATTTAGATTCAGATACTTGCGACGTAAGTGATATAGCTTCAAATGCAGACGAAGCAAACGAGTTAGCTCCAACTCCATGCGGAACAAATGATTTAGCTTCAAATCAATGCGAAGTAGAAGGTTTAGCTTCAAATCTATGCAAAACAAAAGATTTAGCACAGGAACTTGCGGTATAAGTGATATAGCTTCAAATGCAGGGGAAGCAAACGAGTTAGCTTCAAATCTATGCGAAACAAATGATTTAGCTTCAAATCACTGCGAAGTAGAAGGCTTAGCTTCAAACCCATGCGAAACATATGATTTAGCTTCAACTCAATGCGAAGTGGTAGGCTTAGCTTCAAGTCCATGCGAAGCAAATGATTTAGGTTCAGATACTTGCGACATAAGTGATATAGCTTCAAATCCATGCGAAACAGATGATTTAGCTCCAAATCCATGCGAAACAAATGATTTTGCCTCAAATGCTTTGGGATATAAGTGATATAACTTGAACGGAAGGCGGACCAAACGAGTTAGATTCAAATCCATGCCAGACACATGATTTAGCTTCACATACTTGCGTTATAAGTGATATAGCTTCAAATGCAGACGTAACAAACGAACTAGCTTCAACTCCAAACGAAACAAATGATTTAGCTACAAATACTTGCGATGCAAGTGATATAGCTTCAAATGCAGGCGAAACAAACCAGTTAGCTTCAAATCCATGCGAAACAAATGATATTTCCTCAAATAATTGCGATATACGTGATATAGCTTCAAATGCGGGAGAAACAAACGAGTTAGCTCCAAAACCATGCGAAACAAATGGTTTAGCTTAAAATCACTGCGAAGTGGAAGGCTTAGCTTCAAATCCATGTGGCAAAAATGATTTTGCTTCAATTACTTGCGATATAAATGATATAGCTTCAAATGCAGGCGATGCAAACGAGTTAGCTTCTAGTCCATGCGAAACTCATGACTTAGCGTCAAATCAATGCGAAGTAGAAGGTTTAGCTTCAAATCCGTGCGAAACAACTGGTTTGGTTTCAAATACTTGTGGTATACGTTATTTAGATTTAACTGCATGCGCAACGAACGAGTTAGCTTCAAATCCATGCGAAACACATGATTTAGCTGAAAATCAATGCGATGTTGAAGGTTTAGCTACAAATCCATGTGAAACACATGATTTATGTTCTAATCAATGCGAAGTAGAAGGCTTATCTTCAAATCCACGCGGAAGAAATGGTTTAGCCTTAACTATTTGTGATAAACATGATTTAGATTCAACTGCATGCGGAACAAATGAGTTAGCTTAAAATCCATGCGAAACACATGATTTAGCTTCAAATCAATGCGAAGTAGAAGGCTTAGCTTCAAATCCATGCGAAACGAAAGATTTAGTTTCAAATTCTTGCGAATATGAGGGATACAGATTCAAATGCATGCGACACAAACGAGTTAGCTTCACATCCGCGCGAAACACATGATTTAGCATCATATCCAAGGGAAACACATGATTTAGCATCAAATCAATGCGATGTAGGAGGTTTAGCATCAAATCCATGCGAAACAAATGGTTTAGCTACAAATACTTGTGATCTACGTTATTTAGATTTTATTGCATGCGCAACGAACGAGTTAGCTTCAAATCCATGCGAAACACATGATTTAGCTGCAAATTAAAGCGATGTAGAAGGCTTAGCTTCAAATACATGCGAAACAAAAGATTTAGTTTCAAATACTTGCGAATATGAGGGATACAGCTTCAAATGCATGCGAAACAAACGAGTTAGCTTCAAAACCATGCGAAAGACATGATTTAGTTTCAAATCAGAGCGATGTAGGAGGATTAGTTTCAAATCCATGCGAAACAAACGAGTAAGATACAAATCCGTGCGAAACACATTATTTAGCTTCAAATCAATGCGAAGTAGACGACTTAGCTTCAAATGCATGCGGAATAAATGATTTAGCTTCTAATACTTATGATATACATGATTTAGCTTCAACTGCATGCGAAACAAACGAAATAGCTTCAAATCCATGCAAAACACATGATTTAGCTTCAAGTTAATGCGATGTAGACGGTTTAGTTTCAAAACCATGCGAAACAAATGGTATAGCTTCAGGTACTTGCGGTATAAATGAAATAGCTACAAATGCAGGAGGGACAAACGAGTTAGCTTCCTATGCATGCGATACACATGATTTAGCTTCAAATCAATGCGGAGTAGAAGGCTTAGCTTCAAATACATGCGAAACGAAAGATTTAGTTTCAAATACTTGCGAATATGAGGGATACAGCTTCAAATGCAGGCGTAACAAACGAGTTAGCCTCAAATCCATGCAAAATACATGATTCAGCTTCAAATCAATGCGATGTAGGAGGTTTAGCTTCAAATCCATGCGAAACAAATGATTTAGGTTCAGATGAATAAGATGTAGAAGGTTTAGCTTCAAATCAATGCTATATAGAATGTTTAGCTTCAAATCCATGCGAAACAAATGATTTAGGTTCAGATGAATAAGATGTAGAAGGTTTAGCTTCAAATCAATGCTATATAGAATGTTTAGCTTCAAATCCATGCGAAACAAATGGCTTAGCTACAAATACTTGTGATCTACGTTATTTAGATTTAATTGCATGCGCAACGAACGAGTTAGCTTCAAATCCATGCGAAACAAATGATTTAGCTGCAAATTAATGCGATGTAGAAGGTTTAGCTTCAAATCAATGCTATGTAGAAGTTTTAGCTTCAAATCCATGCGAAACGAACGATGTAGCTTCAAATACTTGCGATATAAATGAAGTAGGTTCAAAAGCAGGAAAACAAACGAGTTAGCTTCAAATCAATGCGAAACACGTGATTTAGCTTCAGATGAACGCGAAGTAGCAGGATGGCTTCAAATCTATGCGAAACAAATGATTTAGCATCAAGTACTTACGATATGAGTGATATAGCTTCAAATGCAGGCGAAACAAACGAGTTAGCTTCAAATCCATGCGATACACATGATGTAGCTTCAAATCAATGCGAAACTCATGATTTAGCTTCAAATCAATGCGAACTAGATGTCATAGCTTCAAAACCATGCGAAACAAATGATTTAGATTCAAATCAATGCGAAGTAGAAGGCTTATCTACAAATCCATGCGAAACGAAAGATTTAGATTTAAATACTTGCGAATAGAAGTGATACAGCTTCAAATGCGGGCGAAACAAACGAGTTAGTTTCATATCCAAGGGAAACACATGATTTAGCTTCAAATCAATGCGATATAGAAGGTTTAGCTTCAAATCTGAGCGAAACAAATGATTCAGCTTCAAATTCTCTCGATATTAGTGATATAGTTTCAAATGCAGACGAAACACACCTCTGGCTTCAAATCCATGCGAAACAAATGATTTAGTTTCAAGTCAATTCTTAGTAGAAGGATTAGCTTCAAATCCATGCGAAACAAATGATTTAGCTTCAAACACTTGGGATATAAGTGATATAGTTTCAAATGTAGACGAATCAAACGAGTTAGCTTCAAAATCCATGCGATACACATGATTTAGTTTCAAATCAATGCGAAGTAGAAGGCTTAGCTTCAAATACATTAGAAACAATTGATTTAGCTTCAGATACTTGCGATATAAGTGATATAGCTTCAAATGCAGGGGAAACAAACGAGTGAGCTTCAAATCCATGCAAAACACTTGATTTAGCTTCAAATCAAAGTGAAGTAGAAGATTTAGCTTCAAATCCATGAGTAACAAATGAATTAGCTTCAGATACTTGCCTTATAAATGATATAGCTTCAACTGCATGCGAAACAAGCGAGTTAGCTTCAAATCCACGCGGGTCTTATGATTTAGCTTCAAATCAATGCGAAGTAGAAGACTTAAGTTCAAAACCATGCAAATCAAATTGTTTAGCTTCAAATACATGTGAAATACATGATTTAGCTTCGACTGCATGCGAAACAAACGAGTTAGCTTCAAATCCAAGCCGAACACATGATGTAGCTTCAAATCAATGCGATGTAGAAGGTTTAGCTTCAAATCCATGCGAGACAAATGATTTAGCTTCAGATACTTGCGATGTAAGTGATGTAGCTACAACTGCATGTGAAACAAGCGAGTTAGCTTCAAATCCATGCGGATCTTATGATTTAGCTTCAAATCAATGCGAAGTAGAAGGCTTAGGTTCAAATCCATGCGAATCAAATTGTTTAGCTTCAAATACATGTGAAATACATGATTTAGCTTCGACTGCATGCGAAACAAACGAGTTAGCTTCAAATCCAAGCCGAACACATGATGTAGCTTCAAATCAATGCGATGTAGAAGGTTTAGCTTCAAATCCATGCGAGACAAATGATTTAGCTTCAGATACTTGCGATGTAAGTGATGTAGCTACAACTGCATGTGAAACAAGCGAGTTAGCTTCAAATCCATGCGGATCTTATGATTTAGCTTCAAATCAATGCGAAGTAGAAGGCTTAGGTTCAAATCCATGCGAATCAAATTGTTTAGCTTCAAATACATGTGAAATACATGATTTAGCTTCTACTGCATGCGAAACAAACAAGTTAGCTTCAAATCCAAGCCGAACACATGATTTAGCTTCAAATCAATGCGAAGTAGAAGGCTTAGCTTCAAATCCATGCGAAACACATTATTTACCGTCAAATACTTGCGACATAAGTGACATAGCTTCAAATGAAGGCGAAACAAACGAGTTAGCTTCAAAATCCATGCGATACACATGATTTAGCTTCAAATCAATGCGAAACTCATGATTTAGCTTCAAATCAATGCGAACTAGATGTCTTAGCTTCAAAACCATGCGAAACAAATGATTTAGATTCAAATCAATGCGAAGTAGAAGACTTATCTACAAATCCATGCGAAACGAAAGATTTAGCTTTAAATACTTGCGAATAGAAGTGATACAGCTTCAAATGCGGGCGAAACAAACGAGTTAGTTTCATATCCAAGGGAAACACATGATTTAGCTACAACTCAATGTGATATAGAAGGTTTAGCTTCAAATCTGAGCGAAACAAATGATTCTGCTTCAAATTCTCTCGATATTAGTGATATAGCTTCAAATGCAGACGAATCACACGACTGGTTTCAAATCCATGCGAAACAAATGATTTAGTTTCAAGTTAATACTTAGTAGAAGGATTAGCTTCAAATCCATGCGAAACAAATGATTTAGCTTCAAACACTTGGGATATAAGTGATATAGCTTCAAATGTAGACGAATCAAACGAGTTAGCTTCAAAATCCATGCGATACACATGATTTAGTTTCAAATCAATGCGAAGTAGAAGGCTTAGCTTCAAATACATTAGAAACAATTGATTTAGCTTCAGATACTTGCGATATAAGTGATATAGCTTCAAATGCAGGGGAAACAAACGAGTGAGCTTCAAATCCATGCAAAACACTTGATTTAGCTTCAAATCAAAGTGGAGTAGAAGATTTAGCTTCAAATCCATGAGTAACAAATGAATTAGCTTCAGATACTTGCCTTATAAATGATATAGCTTCAACTGCATGCGAAACAAGCGAGTTAGCTTCAAATCCACGCGGGTCTTATGATTTAGCTTCAAATCAATGCGAAGTAGAAGACTTAAGTTCAAAACCATGCAAATCAAATTGTTTAGCTTCAAATACATGTGAAATACATGATTTAGCTTCGACTGCATGCGAAACAAACGAGTTAGCTTCAAATCCAAGCCGAACACATGATGTAGCTTCAAATCAATGCGATGTAGAAGGTTTAGCTTCAAATCCATGCGAGACAAATGATTTAGCTTCAGATACTTGCGATGTAAGTGATGTAGCTACAACTGCATGTGAAACAAGCGAGTTAGCTTCAAATCCATGCGGATCTTATGATTTAGCTTCAAATCAATGCGAAGTAGAAGGCTTAGGTTCAAATCCATGCGAATCAAATTGTTTAGCTTCAAATACATGTGAAATACATGATTTAGCTTCTACTGCATGCGAAACAAACAAGTTAGCTTCAAATCCAAGCCGAACACATGATTTAGCTTCAAATCAATGCGAAGTAGAAGGCTTAGCTTCAAATCCATGCGAAACACATTATTTACCGTCAAATACTTGCGACATAAGTGACATAGCTTCAAATGAAGGCGAAACAAACAAGTTAGCTTCAAAATCCATGCGATACACATGATTTAGCTTCAAATCAATGCGAAACTCATGATTTAGCTTCAAATCAATGCGAACTAGATGTCTTAGCTTCAAAACCATGCGAAACAAATGATTTAGATTCAAATCAATGCGAAGTAGAAGACTTATCTACAAATCCATGCGAAACGAAAGATTTAGCTTTAAATACTTGCGAATAGAAGTGATACAGCTTCAAATGCGGGCGAAACAAACGAGTTAGTTTCATATCCAAGGGAAACACATGATTTAGCTACAACTCAATGTGATATAGAAGGTTTAGCTTCAAATCTGAGCGAAACAAATGATTCTGCTTCAAATTCTCTCGATATTAGTGATATAGCTTCAAATGCAGACGAATCACACGACTGGTTTCAAATCCATGCGAAACAAATGATTTAGTTTCAAGTTAATACTTAGTAGAAGGATTAGCTTCAAATCCATGCGAAACAAATGATTTAGCTTCAAACACTTGGGATATAAGTGATATAGCTTCAAATGTAGACGAATCAAACGAGATAGCTTCAAATCCATGCGAAACACATGATTTAGCTTGAAATCAATGCGAAGTAGAAGGCTTAGCTTCAAATACATTAGAAACAATTGATTTAGCTTCAGATACTTGCGATATAAGTGATATAGCTTCAAATGCAGGGGAAACAAACGAGTGAGCTTCCAATCCATGCAAAACACTTGATATAGCTTCAAATCAAAGTGAAGTAGAAGATTTAGCTTCAAATCCATGAGAAACAAATGAATTAGCTTCAGATACTTGCCTTATAAATGATATAGCTTCAACTGCGTGCGAAACAAGCGAGTTAGCTTCAAATCCAAGCCGAACACATGATGTAGCTTCAAATCAATGCGAACTAGAAGGTTTAGCTTCAAATCCATGCGAAACATATGATTAAACTTCAAATCAATTCGAAGTTGAAGGCTTAGCTTCAAATCCAAGCGACACTAATTATTTAGCTTCAAATACTTGCGACATAAGTGACATAGCTTCAAATGAAGGCGAAACAAACGAGTTAGCTTTGAAATCCATGCGATACACGTGATTTAGCTTCAAATCAATGCGAAGTAGATGGCTTAGATTCAAATCCATGCGAAACAAATGGTTTAGATACAAATACTTGTGATATACGTTATTTAGATTTAACTGCATGCGCAACGAACGAGTCAGCTTCAAATACATGAGAAACACATGAATTAGCAGCAAATCAATGCGATGTAGAAGGTTTCGCTTCAAATCATTGCGATGTAGAAGGTTTAGCTTCAAATCCATGCGAAACACATGATTTAGATTCAAATCAATGCGATGTAGAAGGTTTAGCATCAAATACGCCCGAAACAAATGATTTAGCTTCAAATACATGCGATATAAGTGATATAGCATCAAATGCAGGCGAAACAAAAGAGTTAGCGTCAAATCCATGCGGAACACATGATTTAACTTCAAATCAATGCGAAGTAGAAGGCTTATCTTCAAATCCATGCGATACAAATCGCTTAGCTTCAAATACTTGTGATATACTTGATTTAGCTTCAGCTGCATTCGAAACAGACGAGTTAGCTTCTAATCCACGCGAAATACATTATTTAGCTTCAAAACAGTGCAAATTAGAAGGCTTAGCTTCAAATCCATGCGAAACGTATGATTTAGCTTCAAATACTTGCGATATGTGTGATATAGCTTCAAATGCAGGCGAGACAAACGAGTTAGCTTCAAATCCATGCGAAACACATGATTTAGTTTAAAATCAATGCGAAGTAGAAGGCTTTGCTTCAAATACATGCGACACAAACGATTTAGCTTCAAATACTTGCGATATAAGTGATATATCTTCAAATGCAGACGAAGCAAACGAGTTAGCATCAAATCCATGCGAAACACATGATTTAGCTGCAAATCAATGCGATACGGAAGGTTTAGCTTCAAATCCATGTAAAACAAAAGATTTAGCACAGGAACTTGCGATATAAGTGATATAGCTTCAAATGCAGGGGTAGCAAACGAGTTAGTTTCAAATCTATGCGAAACAAATGATTTAGCTTCAAATCACTGCGAAGTAGAAGGATTAGCTTCAAATCCATGCGAAACACATGATTTAGCTTGATTTCAATTCCAAGTAGAAGGCTTAGCTTCAAATACATGCGAAACAAATGGTTTAGCTTCAAATCAATGCGAAGTAGAAGAGTTAGCTTCAAATCCAAGCGAAAGACATGATTTGTCTTCAAATCAATACGATTTAGAAGAATTAGCTTCAAATCCATGCGAAACACATGATTTAGCTTCTAATCAACGGGAAGTAGAAGGCTTAGCTTCAAATCCAAGAGAAACACATGAATTAGATTCAAATCAGTGCGAAGTAGAAGGCTTAGCTTCAAATCCATGCGAATCTAATGGTTCGGCTTCAAATACTTGTGAAAAACATGATTTAGCTTCAAAATCATGCGAAACACATGATTTAGCTGCAAATCAATGCGATGTAGAAGGTTTAGCTTCAAATCCACGCGAAACCAATGATTTTGCTGCAGATAGTTGCGATATAAGTGATTTAGCTTCAAATGCGGGAGATTCAAATGAGTTAGCTTCAAATCCATGCGAAACACATGATTTAGCTTCAAATCAAAGCGATGTAGAAGGTTTAGCTTCCAATCCATGCGAAACAAATAATTTAGCACCAGATACTTGCTTTATAAGTGATATAGCTTCAATTTCAGGGGATAAAAACGAGTTAGCTTCAAATCCAAGCGTTACACATGATTTAGCTTCAAATCAACTGGAAGTACAAGGCTTAGATTCAAATCCACGCGAAACAAATGGTTTAGATACAAATACTTGTGATATACGTTATTTAGATTTAACTGCATGCGCAACGAACGAGTCAGCTTCAAATACATGAGAAACACATGAATTAGCAGCAAATCAATGCGATGTAGAAGGTTTCGCTTCAAATCATTGCGATGTAGAAGGTTTAGCTTCAAATCCATGCGAAACACATGATTTAGATTCAAATCAATGCGATGTAGAAGGTTTAGCATCAAATACGCCCGAAACAAATGATTTAGCTTCAAATACATGCGATATAAGTGATATAGCATCAAATGCAGGCGAAACAAAAGAGTTAGCGTCAAATCCATGCGGAACACATGATTTAACTTCAAATCAATGCGAAGTAGAAGGCTTATCTTCAAATCCATGCGATACAAATCGCTTAGCTTCAAATACTTGTGATATACTTGATTTAGCTTCAGCTGCATTCGAAACAGACGAGTTAGCTTCTAATCCACGCGAAATACATTATTTAGCTTCAAAACAGTGCAAATTAGAAGGCTTAGCTTCAAATCCATGCGAAACGAATGATTTAGCTTCAAATACTTGCGATATGTGTGATATAGCTTCAAATGCAGGCGAGACAAACGAGTTAGCTTCAAATCCATGCGAAACACATGATTTAGTTTAAAATCAATGCGAAGTAGAAGGCTTTGCTTCAAATACATGCGACACAAACGATTTAGCTTCAAATACTTGCGATATAAGTGATATATCTTCAAATGCAGACGAAGCAAACGAGTTAGCATCAAATCCATGCGAAACAAATGATTTAGCTGCAAATCAATGCGATACGGAAGGTTTAGCTTCAAATCCATGTAAAACAAAAGATTTAGCACAGGAACTTGCGATATAAGTGATATAGCTTCAAATGCAGGGGTAGCAAACGAGTTAGTTTCAAATCTATGCGAAACAAATGATTTAGCTTCAAATCACTGCGAAGTAGAAGGATTAGCTTCAAATCCATGCGAAACACATGATTTAGCTTGATTTCAATTCCAAGTAGAAGGCTTAGCTTCAAATACATGCGAAACAAATGGTTTAGCTTCAAATCAATGCGAAGTAGAAGAGTTAGCTTCAAATCCAAGCGAAAGACATGATTTGTCTTCAAATCAATACGATTTAGAAGAATTAGCTTCAAATCCATGCGAAACACATGATTTAGCTTCTAATCAACGGGAAGTAGAAGGCTTAGCTTCAAATCCAAGAGAAACACATGAATTAGATTCAAATCAGTGCGAAGTAGAAGGCTTAGCTTCAAATCCATGCGAATCTAATGGTTCGGCTTCAAATACTTGTGAAAAACATGATTTAGCTTCAAAATCATGCGAAACACATGATTTAGCTGCAAATCAATGCGATGTAGAAGGTTTAGCTTCAAATCCACGCGAAACCAATGATTTTGCTGCAGATAGTTGCGATATAAGTGATTTAGCTTCAAATGCAGGAGATTCAAATGAGTTAGCTTCAAATCCATGCGAAACACATGATTTAGCTTCAAATCAAAGCGATGTAGAAGGTTTAGCTTCCAATCCATGCGAAACAAATAATTTAGCACCAGATACTTGCTTTATAAGTGATATAGCTTCAATTTCAGGGGATAAAAACGAGTTAGCTTCAAATCCAAGCGTTACACATGATTTAGCTTCAAATCAACTGGAAGTACAAGGCTTAGATTCAAATCCACGCGAAACAAATGGTTTAGATACAAATACTTGTGATATACGTTATTTAGCTTCAACTGCATGCGCAACAAACGAGGCAGCTTCAAATACATGCGAAACACATGATTTAGCTGCACGTCAATGCGATGTAGGAGGTTTAGCTTCAAATCCATGCGAAACAAATGATTTAGGTTCAGATGAATAAGATGTAGAAGGTTTAGCTTCAAATCAATGCTATATAGAAGGTTTAGCTTCAAATCCATGCGAAACAAATGGTTTAGCTACAAATACTTGTGATCTACGTTATTTAGATTTAATTGCATGCGCAACGTACGAGTTAGCTTCAAATCCATGCGAAACAAATGATTTAGCTGCAAATTAATGCGATGTAGAAGGTTTAGCTTCAAATCAATGCTATGTAGAAGTTTTAGCTTCAAATCCATGCGAAACAAATGATGTAGCTTCAAATACTTGCGATATAAATGAGGTAGCTTCAAATGCAGACAGAACAAACGAGTTAGCTTCAAATCCATGCGAAACACATGATTTAGCTTGATTTCAATTCCAAGTAGAAGGCTTAGCTTCAAATACATGCGAAACAAATGGTTTAGCTTCAAATCAATGCGTAGTAGAAGAGTTAGCTTCAAATCCAGGCGAAAGACATGATTTGTCTTCAAATCAATACGATGTAGAAGAATTAGCTTCAAATCCATCCGAAACAATTGATTTAGGTCAAATACTTGCGATTTAAGTGATATAGATCCAAATGCAGGTGAAACAAATGAGTTAGCTTCAAAACCATGCAAAACAAATGATGTAGTTTCAAGTCAATTCCCGGTAGAAGGCTTAGCTTCAAATCCATGCGAAACAAATGGTTTAGCTACAAATACTTGTGATCTACGTTATTTAGATTTAATTGCATGCGCAACGTACGAGTTAGCTTCAAATCCATGCGAAACACGTGATTTAGCTTCAGATCAACGCGAAGTAGCAGGATGGCTTCAAATCTATGCGAAACAAATGATTTAGCATCAAGTACTTACGATATGAGTGATATAGCTTCAAATGCAGGCGAAACAAACGAGTTAGCTTCAAATCCATGCGATACACATGATGTAGCTTCAAATCAAAGCGAAACTCATGATTTAGCTTCAAATCAATGCGAACTAGATGTCATAGCTTCAAAACCATGCGAAACAAATGATTTAGATTCAAATCAATGCGAAGTAGAAGGCTTATCTACAAATCCATGCGAAACGAAAGATTTAGATTTAAATACTTGCGAATAGAAGTGATACAGCTTCAAATGCGGGCGAAACAAACGAGTTAGTTTCATATCCAAGGGAAACACATGATTTAGCTTCAAATCAATGCGATATAGAAGGTTTAGCTTCAAATCTGAGCGAAACAAATGATTCAGCTTCAAATTCTCTCGATATTAGTGATATAGTTTCAAATGCAGACGAAACACACCTCTGGCTTCAAATCCATGCGAAACAAATGATTTAGTTTCAAGTCAATTCTTAGTAGAAGGATTAGCTTCAAATCCATGCGAAACAAATGATTTAGCTTCAAACACTTGGGATATAAGTGATATAGTTTCAAATGTAGACGAATCAAACGAGTTAGCTTCAAAATCCATGCGATACACATGATTTAGTTTCAGATACTTGCGATGTAAGTGATGTAGCTACAACTGCATGTGAAACAAGCGAGTTAGCTTCAAATCCATGCGGATCTTATGATTTAGCTTCAAATCAATGCGAAGTAGAAGGCTTAGGTTCAAATCCATGCGAATCAAATTGTTTAGCTTCAAATACATGTGAAATACATGATTTAGCTTCTACTGCATGCGAAACAAACAAGTTAGCTTCAAATCCAAGCCGAACACATGATTTAGCTTCAAATCAATGCGAAGTAGAAGGCTTAGCTTCAAATCCATGCGAAACACATTATTTACCGTCAAATACTTGCGACATAAGTGACATAGCTTCAAATGAAGGCGAAACAAACGAGTTAGCTTCAAAATCCATGCGATACACATGATTTAGCTTCAAATCAATGCGAAACTCATGATTTAGCTTCAAATCAATGCGAACTAGATGTCTTAGCTTCAAAACCATGCGAAACAAATGATTTAGATTCAAATCAATGCGAAGTAGAAGACTTATCTACAAATCCATGCGAAACGAAAGATTTAGCTTTAAATACTTGCGAATAGAAGTGATACAGCTTCAAATGCGGGCGAAACAAACGAGTTAGTTTCATATCCAAGGGAAACACATGATTTAGCTACAACTCAATGTGATATAGAAGGTTTAGCTTCAAATCTGAGCGAAACAAATGATTCTGCTTCAAATCCTCTCGATATTAGTGATATAGCTTCAAATGCAGACGAATCACACGACTGGCTTCAAATCCATGCGAAACAAATGATTTAGTTTCAAGTTAATACTTAGTAGAAGGATTAGCTTCAAATCCATGCGAAACAAATGATTTAGCTTCAAACACTTGGGATATAAGTGATATAGCTTCAAATGTAGACGAATCAAACGAGTTAGCTTCAAATCCATGCGAAACACATGATTTAGCTTGAAATCAATGCGAAGTAGAAGGCTTAGCTTCAAATACATTAGAAACAAATGAATTAGCTTCAGATACTTGCCTTATAAATGATATAGCTTCAACTGCGTGCGAAACAAGCGAGTTAGCTTCAAATCCAAGCCGAACACATGATGTAGCTTCAAATCAATGCGAACTAGAAGGTTTAGCTTCAAATCCATGCGAAACATATGATTAAACTTCAAATCAATTCGAAGTTGAAGGCTTAGCTTCAAATCCAAGCGACACTAATTATTTAGCTTCAAATACTTGCGACATAAGTGACATAGCTTCAAATGAAGGCGAAACAAACGAATTAGCTTTGAAATCCATGCGATACACGTGATTTAGCTTCAAATCAATGCGAAGTAGATGGCTTAGATTCAAATCCATGCGAAACAAATGGTTTAGATACAAATACTTGTGATATACGTTATTTAGATTTAACTGCATGCGCAACGAACGAGTCAGCTTCAAATACATGAGAAACACATGATTTAGATTCAAATCAATGCGATGTAGAAGGTTTAGCATCAAATACGCCCGAAACAAATGATTTAGCTTCAAATACATGCGATATAAGTGATATAGCATCAAATGCAGGCGAAACAAAAGAGTTAGCGTCAAATCCATGCGGAACACATGATTTAACTTCAAATCAATGCGAAGTAGAAGGCTTATCTTCAAATCCATGCGATACAAATCGCTTAGCTTCAAATACTTGTGATATACTTGATTTAGCTTCAGCTGCATTCGAAACAGACGAGTTAGCTTCTAATCCACGCGAAATACATTATTTAGCTTCAAAACAGTGCAAATTAGAAGGCTTAGCTTCAAATCCATGCGAAACGAATGATTTAGCTTCAAATACTTGCGATATGTGTGATATAGCTTCAAATGCAGGCGAGACAAACGAGTTAGCTTCAAATCCATGCGAAACACATGATTTAGTTTAAAATCAATGCGAAGTAGAAGGCTTTGCTTCAAATACATGCGACACAAACGATTTAGCTTCAAATACTTGCGATATAAGTGATATATCTTCAAATGCAGACGAAGCAAACGAGTTAGCATCAAATCCATGCGAAACACATGATTTAGCTGCAAATCAATGCGATACGGAAGGTTTAGCTTCAAATCCATGTAAAACAAAAGATTTAGCACGGGAACTTGCGATATAAGTGATATAGCTTCAAATGCAGGGGTAGCAAACGAGTTAGTTTCAAATCTATGCGAAACAAATGATTTAGCTTCAAATCACTGCGAAGTAGAAGGATTAGCTTCAAATCCATGCGAAACAAAAGATTTAGCACAGGAACTTGCGATATAAGTGATACAGCTTCAAATGCAGACGAACCAAACGAGTTAGCATCATATCCATGCGAAACAAATGGTTTAGCTTCAAATACTTGTGATATACATGATATATATTCGAATGCAAGCGGAACAAACGAGTTAGCTTCAAATCCATGCGAAACACATGATTTACAATGAAATCAATGCGATGTAGAAGGCTTAGCTTCAAATCTGTGCGAAACAAATGATTTAGCTTCAAATACTCTCGAAATTAGTGATATAGCTTTAAATGCAGGTGAAACAAACGAGTTAGCTTCAAATCCATGCGAAACACATGATTCGACTTCAAATCAAAGCGAGGTAGAAGGCTTAGCTTCAAATCCATGCCAAACGAATGATTTAGCTTCAAATACTTGTGGTATAAATGAAATAGCTTCTAATGCAGGCGAAACAAACGAGTTAGCTTCAAATCCAAGGAAAATACATGATTTAGTTTCCAATCCATGCGAAACACATTATTTAGCTTCTAATCAATGCGAAGTATAAGGCCCAGCATCAAATCCAAGCGAAACACATGATTTATCTTTAAATCAATGCGAAGTAGAAGGCTTATCTACAAATCCATGCGATACAAATGGTTTAGCTTCAAATCAATGCGATGTAGAAGGTTCAGCTTCAAATCCATGCGACACATATGATTAGCTTCAAATACTTGCGATATAAGTGCTATAGCTTCAAAAGCTGGAGGAACAAACGAGGTAGCTTCAATTCCATGCGAAACAAATGATTTAGCTTCAAATCAATGCGAAGTAGAAGGCTTAGCTACAAATCCATGCGATACAAATGGATTAGCTACAAATACCTGCGATATAAGTGCTATAGCTTCAAAAGCTGGAGGAACAAACGAGTTAGCTTCAAATCCATGCGAAACACATGATTTAGCTTCAAATCAATGCGATGTAGAAGGCTTAGCTTCAAATCCATGCGAAACAAATGGTTTAGCTACAAATACTTGTGATATACATTATTTAGCTTCAAAAGCTGGAGGAACAAACGGGTTAGCTTCAAATCCATGCGAAACACATGATTTAGCTTGAAATCAATGCGAAGTAGAAGGCTTAGCTTCAAATACATTAGAAACAATTGATTTAGCTTCAGATACTTGCGATATAAGTGATATAGCTTCAAATGCAGGGGAAACAAACGAGTGAGCTTCCAATCCATGCAAAACACTTGATATAGCTTCAAATCAAAGTGAAGTAGAAGATTTAGCTTCAAATCCATGAGAAACAAATGAATTAGCTTCAGATACTTGCCTTATAAATGATATAGCTTCAACTGCGTGCGAAACAAGCGAGTTAGCTTCAAATCCAAGCCGAACACATGATGTAGCTTCAAATCAATGCGAACTAGAAGGCTTAGCTTCAAATCCATGCGAAACATATGATTAAACTTCAAATCAATTCGAAGTTGAAGGCTTAGCTTCAAATCCAAGCGACACTAATTATTTAGCTTCAAATACTTGCGACATAAGTGACATAGCTTCAAATGAAGGCGAAACAACGAGTTAGCTTTGAAATCCATGCGATACACGTGATTTAGCTTCAAATCAATGCGAAGTAGATGGCTTAGATTCAAATCCATGCGAACAAATGGTTTAGATACAAATACTTGTGATATACGTTATTTAGATTTAACTGCATGCGCAACGAACGAGTCAGCTTCAAATACATGAGAAACACATGAATTAGCAGCAAATCAATGCGATGTAGAAGGTTTCGCTTCAAATCATTGCGATGTAGAAGGTTTAGCTTCAAATCCATGCGAAACACATGATTTAGATTCAAATCAATGCGATGTAGAAGGTTTAGCATCAAATACGCCCGAAACAAATGATTTAGCTTCAAATACATGCGATATAAGTGATATAGCATCAAATGCAGGCGAAACAAAAGAGTTAGCGTCAAATCCATGCGGAACACATGATTTAACTTCAAATCAATGCGAAGTAGAAGGCTTATCTTCAAATCCATGCGATACAAATCGCTTAGCTTCAAATACTTGTGATATACTTGATTTAGCTTCAGCTGCATTCGAAACAGACGAGTTAGCTTCTAATCCACGCGAAATACATTATTTAGCTTCAAAACAGTGCAAATTAGAAGGCTTAGCTTCAAATCCATGCGAAACGAATGATTTAGCTTCAAATACTTGCGATATGTGTGATATAGCTTCAAATGCAGGCGAGACAAACGAGTTAGCTTCAAATCCATGCGAAACACATGATTTAGTTTAAAATCAATGCGAAGTAGAAGGCTTTGCTTCAAATACATGCGACACAAACGATTTAGCTTCAAATACTTGCGATGTAAGTGATATATCTTCAAATGCAGACGAAGCAAACGAGTTAGCATCAAATCCATGCGAAACACATGATTTAGCTGCAAATCAATGCGATGTAGAAGGCTTAGCTTCATATCCATGCGATACACTAGATTTAGCTTCAAGTCAATGCGATGTAGAAGGATCAGCTTCAAATCCATACGACACATATGATTTAGCTTCAAATACTTCCGATATAAGTGATATAGCTTCGAAAGCTGGAGGAACAAACGAGGTAGCTTCAATTCCATGCGAAACAAAAGATTTAGCTGCAAATCAATGCGATGTAGAATGTTTTGCTTCAAATCCATGCGTAACACATGATTTACCTTCAAATCAATTCGAAGTACACGGCTTAGATTCAAATCCATGCGAAACACATTATTTAGCTGCAAATCAGTGCGAAGTAGAAGGCTCAGGTTCAAATCCATGCGATTCAAATGGTTCATCTTCAAATACTTGTGAAAGACATGATTTAGCTTCAACTGCATGCGAAACAAACGAGTTAGCTTCAAATCAATGCGATGTAGAAAGTTTAGCTTCAAATCCATGCGAAACAAATGGTTGAGCTACAAATACTTGTGATATACATTATTTAGCTACAGCTGCATGCGAAACAAACGAGTTAGCTTCAAATCCATGCGAAACACACGATCTAGCTTCAAATCAATGCGATTTAGAAGGTTTAGCTTCAAGTCCAAGCGAAACACATGATTTAGATTCAAATACTTGCGATATAAGTGATTTTTCTTCAAATACAGGCGAAACGAACGAGTTAGCTTCAAATCCATGCCAAACACATGATTCAGCTGCAAATCAATGCGATGTAGAAGGTTTAGCTTCAAATCCAAGCCAAACACATGATTTAGCTTCAAATCCATGGGATGTACAAGGTTTAGCTTCAAATACATGCGAAACACATTATTTAGCTGCAAATTAGTGCGAAGTAGAAGGCTCTGGTTCAAATCAATGCGATTAAAATGGTTTATCTTCAAATACTTGTGGAAGAGATGATTTAGCTTCAACTGGATGCGAAACAAACGAGTTAGCTTCATGTCCATGCGAAACACATGATTTAGCTGCAAATCAATGCGATGTAGAAGGTTTAGCTTCAAAACCATGCGAAACAAACGATTTAGCATCAGATACTTGCGATATAAGTGATATAGCTTCAAAATGCAGACGAAACAAACGAGTTAGCTTCAAATTCAAGCGAAACACATGATTTATATGCAAATCAATGCGACGTAGAAGGCTTAGCTTCAAATCCGTGCGACACAAATGATTTAGCTTCAAATCAAATCGAAGTACAGGGCTTAGCTTCAAATCCATGCGAAACAAATGGTTTAGCTTCAAATACTTGTGATATACGTTATTTAGATTTAACTGCATGCGCAACGAACGAGTTAGCTTCAAATCATGCGAAAAACATGATTTAGCTACAAATCAATTCGATGTAGTAGGTTCAGCTTCAATCCATACGACACATATGATTTAGCTTCAAATACTTCCGATATAAGTGATATAGCTTCAAAAGCTGGAGGAACAAACGAGGTAGCTTCAATTCCATGCAAAACAAATGATTTAGCTTCAAATCAATGCGAAGTAGAAGGCTTAGCTTCAAATCCAAGCGAAACACATGATTTAACTTCAAATACTTGCGATATACGTCATCTAGCTTCAAATACAGGCGAAAGACATGATTTGTCTTCAAATCAATACGATGTAGAAGAATTAGCTTCAAATCCATCCGAAACAATTGATTTAGGTCAAATACTTGCGATTTAAGTGATATAGATCCAAATGCAGGTGAAACAAATGAGTTAGCTTCAAAACTATGCAAAACAAATGATGTAGTTTCAAGTCAATTCCCGGTAGAAGGCTTAGCTTCAAATACATGCGAAACAATTGATTTAGCTTCAGATACTTGCGGTATAAGTGATATTGCTTCAAATGCAGGGGAAACAAACGAGTTAGCTTCAAATCCATGCGAAACACATGATTTAGCTGCAAATCAATGCGATGTAGAAGGTTTAGCTTCAAATCAACGGGAAACAAATGTTTTAGCTTCAGATGCTTGCGATATTAGTGATATAGCTTCAACTGCTGACGAAAAAACGGGTTAGCCTCAACTCAATGCGAAACACATGATTTAGTTTCAAATCAATAAGATGTAGCAGATTTGGATTCAAATCAATGCGATGTAGAAGATTTAGCTTCAAATCCATGCGACACAAATGATTTAGCATCAGTTACATGCGATATAAGTGTCATAGTTTCAAATGCATGCGCAACGAACGAGTTAGCTTCAACTCCATGCGAAGCACATGATTTATCTGCAAATAAATGCGATGTAGGAGGTTTAGCTTCAATTCATGCGAAACAAATGATTCAGCATCAGATACTTGCTATATAAGTGATATAGCTTCAAATGCAGACAGAACAAACGAGTTAGCTTTAAATACATGCAAAACACATTATTAAACTTCAAATCAATACTATTTAGAAGGTTTAGCTTCAAATCCAAGCGAAACAAATGATTTAGCTTCAAATCAGTGCGAAGTAGAAGGCTTACATTCAAATCCATGCGAATCAAGTTGTTCGACTTCAAATACTTGTGAAATACATTATTAAACTTCAACTGCATGCGAAGCAAACGAGTTAGCTACAAATCCTTGTGAAACACATGATTTAGATTCAAATTCATGCGAAACTCATGGTTTAGCTTCATATTCTTGCGAAACAAATGGGTTAGATTCAGATACTTGTGATAAACATGTTTAGTTCAACTGCATGCGACACAAACGAGTTAGCTTCAAATCCATGCGAAACACATGATTTAGCTTCAAATCAATGCGAAGTAGAAGGCTTAGCTTCAAATACATGCGAAACGAAAGATTTAGTTTCAAATACTTGCGAATATGAGGGATACAGCTTCAAATGCATGCGAAACAAACGAGTTAGCTTAAAATCCATGCGAAACACATGATTTCGCTTCAGGTACTTGCGGTATAAATAAAATAGCTACAAATGCAGGAGGGACAAACGAGTGAGCTTCAAATCCATGCAAAACACTTGATTTAGCTTCAAATCAAGTGAAGTAGAAGATTTAGCTTCAAATCCATGAGTAACAAATGAATTAGCTTCAGATACTTGCCTTATAAATGATATAGCTTCAACTGCATGCGAAACAAGCGAGTTAGCTTCAAATCCACGCGGGTCTTATGATTTAGCTTCAAATCAATGCGAAGTAGAAGACTTAAGTTCAAATCCATGCAAATCAAATTGTTTAGCTTCAAATACATGTGAAATACATGATTTAGCTTCGACTGCATGCGAAACAAACGAGTTAGCTTCAAATCCAAGCCGAACACATGATGTAGCTTCAAATCAATGCGAAGTAGAAGGCTTAGCTTCAAATCCATGCGAAAAACATGATTTATCTTTAAATCAATGCGAAGTAGAAGGCTTATCTACAAATCCATGCGATACAAATGGTTTAGCTTCAAATCATGCGATGTAGAAGGTTCAGCTTCAAATCCATGCGACACATATGATTAGCTTCAAATACTTGCGATATAAGTGCTATAGCTTCAAAAGCTGGAGGAACAAACGAGGTAGCTTCAATTCATGCGAAACAAATGATTTAGCTTCAAATCAATGCGAAGTAGAAGGCTTAGCTTCAAATCCATGCGATACAAATGGATTAGCTACAAATCCCTGCGATATAAGTGCTATAGCTTCAAAAGCTGGAGGAACAAACGAGTTAGCTTCAAATCCATGCGAAACACATGATTTAGCTTCAAATCAATGCGATGTAGAAGGCTTAGCTTCAAATCCATGCGAAACAAATGGTTTAGCTACAAATACTTGTGATATACATTATTTAGCTTCAAAAGCTGGAGGAACAAACGGGTTAGCTTCAAATCCATGCGAAACACATGATTTAGCTTCAAATCAATGCGATGTAGAAGGCTTAGCTTCAAATCCATGCGAAACAAATGGTTTAGCTACAAATACTTGTGATATACATTATTTAGCTACAAAAGCATGCGAAACAAACGAGTTAGCTTCAAATCTATGCCAAACACATGATTTAGCTTCAAATCCATGGGATGTAGATGGTTTAGCTTCAAATCCATGCGAAACAGATTGTTTAGCTGCAAATCAGTGCGAAGTAGAAGGCTCAGGTTCAAATCCATGCGATTCAAATTGTTCATCTTCGAATACTTGCGAATACTTGTGAAAGACATGATTAATTTCAACTGCAGGCGAAACGAACGAGTCAGCTTCAAATCCATGCGAAACACATGATTTAGCTGCAAATCAATGCGATGTAGAAGGTTAGCTTCAAATCCATGCGATACACTAGATTTAGCTTCAAATCAATGCGATGTAGAAGGTTCAGCTTCAAATCCATACGACACATATGATTTAGCTTCAAATACTTCCGATATAAGTGATATAGCTTCAAATGCAAACGAAACAAACGAGTTAGCTTCAAATACATGCGAAACACATGATTTAGTTTCAAACCAATGCGATGTAGATGGTTTAGCTTCAAATCCATACGAAACAAATGATTTACCTTAAACTAATTATGATATACATGACTTAGCTTCAACTGCATGCGAAACAAACGAGTTAGCATCAAATAAATGCGAAACACATGATTCAGCTCCAAACCAATGCGATGTAGAAGGTTTAGCTTCAAGTCCGCGCGAAACAAATGATTTAGATTCAAATCAATGCGAAGTAGAAGACTTATCTACAAATCCATGCGAAACGAAAGATTTAGCTTTAAATACTTGCGAATAGAAGTGATACAGCTTCAAATGCGGGCGAAACAACGAGTTAGTTTCATATCCAAGGGAAACACATGATTTAGCTACAACTCAATGTGATATAGAAGGTTTAGCTTCAAATCTGAGCGAAACAAATGATTCTGCTTCAATTCTCTCGATATTAGTGATATAGCTTCAAATGCAGACGAATCACACGACTGGCTTCAAATCCATGCGAAACAAATGATTTAGTTTCAAGTTAATACTTAGTAGAAGCATTAGCTTCAAATCCATGCGAAACAAATGATTTAGCTTCAAACACTTGGGATATAAGTGATATAGCTTCAAATGTAGACGAATCAAACGAGTTAGCTTCAAATCCATGCGAAACACATGATTTAGCTTGAAATCAATGCGAAGTAGAAGGCTTAGCTTCAAATACATTATAAACAATTGATTTAGCTTCAGATACTTGCGATATAAGTGATATAGCTTCAAATGCAGGGGAAACAAACGAGTGAGCTTCCAATCCATGCAAAACACTTGATATAGCTTCAAATCATAGTGAAGTAGAAGATTTAGCTTCAAATCCATGAGAAACAAATGAATTAGCTTCAGATACTTGCCTTATAAATGATATAGCTTCAACTGCGTGCGAAACAAGCGAGTTAGCTTCAAATCCAAGCCGAACACATGATGTAGCTTCAAATCAATGCGAACTAGAAGGCTTAGCTTCAAATCGATGCGATACACTCGATTTAGCTTCAAATCAATGCGATGTAGAAGGTTTAGCTTCAAATCAATAAGAGGTAGAAGGTTTAGCTTCAGATCAATAGAATGTAGAAGGATTAGCTTCAAATCAATGCGATGTAGAAGGTTTAGCATCAAATCCATGCGAAACAAATGGTTTAGCTATAAATACTTGTGATATACGTGATATAGCTACAAATTCAGGCGAAAAAAACGAGTTAGCTTCAAATCCATGCGAAAGACATGATTTAGCTTCAAATCAATGCGATGTAGAAGGTTTAGCTTCAAATCCAAGCGAAACACATGAATTAACTTCAAATACTTGCGATATACGTGATCTAGCTTCAAATACAGGCGAAACGAACGAGTTAGCTTCAAATCCATGCCAAACACATGATTCAGCTGCAAATCAATGCGATGTAGAAGGTTTAGCTTCAAATCCAAGCCAAACACATGATTTAGCTTCAAATCCATGGGATGTACAAGGTTTAGCTTCAAATACATGCGAAACACATTATTTAGCTGCAAATTAGTGCGAAGTAGAAGGCTCTGGTTCAAATCAATGCGATTCAAATGGTTTATCTTCAAATACTTGTGGAAGAGATGATTTAGCTTCAACTGGATGCGAAACAAACGAGTTAGCTTCATGTCCATGCGAAACACATGATTTAGCTGCAAATCAATGCGATGTAGAAGGTTTAGCTTCAAAACCATGCGAAACAAACCGATTTAGCATCAGATACTTGCGATATAAGTGATATAGCTTCAAATGCAGACGAAACAAACGAGTTAGCTTCAAATCCAAGCGAAACACATGATTTATATGCAAATCAATGCGACGTAGAAGGCTTAGCTTCAAATCCGTGCGACACAAATGATTTAGCTTCAAATCAAATCGAAGTACAGGGCCTTAGCTTCAAATCCATGCGAAACAAATGGTTTAGCTTCAAATACTTGTGATATACGTTATTTAGATTTAACTGCATGCGCAACGAACGAGTTAGCTTCAAATCCATGCGAAAAACATGATTTAGCTACAAATCAATTCGATGTAGTAGGTTCAGCTTCAAATCCATACGACACATATGATTTAGCTTCAAATACTTGCGATATACATGACTTAGCTTGAACTGCATGCGAAACAACGAATTAGCTTCAAATCCATGCGAAACACATGATTTAGATTCAGGTCAATGCGCTGTAGACGGTTTAGCTTCCAAACCATGCGAAATAAATGAGTTACCTTCAAAACTTGCGATATATATGAAATTGAAAACAAACGAGTTAGCTTCAAATCCATACGACACACATGATTTATTTTCAAATCAATTCCTAGTAGAAGGATTAGCTTCAAATCCATGCAAAACACATGATTTAGCTTCATATCAATGACAAGTAGAAGGGTTAGCTTCAAATCCATGCGAAACAAATGGTTTAACTTCAAATACTTGTGATATACATGATTTAGCTTCAACCTGATGCGAAACAAACGTTAGCTTCGAGTCCAAGCGAAACACATGATTTAGCTTCAAATCAATGCGAAGTAGAAGGGTTAGCTTCAAATCCATGCGAAAAACATGAATTATTTTCTAATCAATACGATGTAGAAGGTTTAGCTTAAAAAACAATTCGACACAAATGATTTAGCTTGAGATACTTGCGATATGAGTGATATAGATTCAAATGCAGACGAAACAAACGAATTCGCTTCAAATCCATGCAAAACACTTGATTTAGCTTGAAATCAAAGCGATGTAGAAGGTTTAGCTTCAAATCCATGCGAAACAAATGGTTTAGCTTCAAATACTTGTGATATACATGATATAGCTTTAAATGCAGGCGAAACAAACGAGTTAGGTTCAAATCCATGCTAAACACATGATTTAGCTTCAAATCAATGCGAAGTAGAAGGTTTAACTTCAAATCCGTGCGAAGCAAATGATTTAGGTTCAGTTACTTGCGATATAAGTGATATAGCTTCAAATGCAGGAAAAACAAACGAGTTAGTTCCAAATCCATGCGAATCAAATGGTTTAGCATCAAATACTTGTGATATACATGATTAGCTTCAACTGCAAGCGAAACAAACGAGTTAGCTTCAAATCCATTCGAAACACATGATTTAGCTACAAAACGATTGCGAAGTCGAAGGCTTAGATTCAAATCCACTCGAATCACATGATGTAGCTTCAAACCAATGCGAATTAGAAGGCTTAGCTTCAAATCCATGCGAGTCAAATGGTTTAGCTTCAAACAGTCGTGATATACATGATTTAGCTACAACTGCATGCGGAACAAACGAGTGAGCTTCAATTCCATGCGAAATAAATGATTTACCTTCAAATACTTGCGATATAGGTGATATAGCTTCAAATGCAGGAGAAACAAAAGAGTTAGCGTCAAATCCAAGCGGATCACATGATTTATATTCAAATCAATGCGAAGTAGAAGATTTAGGTTCAAATACATGCGAAACAAATGGTTTAGCTACAAATACTTGTGATATACATGATTTAGCTTCAACTGGACTCGAAACAAACGAGATAACTTCAAATCCAAGCGAAAAACGTGATTAAGCTTTAAATCAATTCGAAGTATAAGGCTTAGATCCAAATCCAAGCGAATCAAATGGTTTAGCTACAAATACTTGTGATATACATGATTTAGCTTCAACTGGACTCGAAACAAACGAGTTAGCTTCAAATCCATGCTAAACACATGATTTAGCTTCAAATCAATGCGAAGTAGAAGGTTTAACTTCAAATCCGTGCGAAGCAAATGATTTAGCTTCAAATACTTGCGATATACATGACTTAGCTTGAACTGCATGTGAAACAAACGAATTAGCTTCAAATCCATGCGAAACACATGATTTAGATTCAGGTCAATGCGCTGTAGACGGTTTAGCTTCCAAACCATGCGAAATAAATGAGTTACCTTCAAAAACTTGCGATATATATGAATTGAAAACAAACGAGTTAGCTTCAAAATCCATGCGACACACATGATTTATTTTCAAATCAATTCCTAGTAGAAGGATTAGCTTCAAATCCATGCGAAACATATGATTTATCTTCAAATCAGTGCGGAGTAGTGTGCTTAGCTTCAAATCCATGCGAAACGAATGATTTAGCGTCAAATACTTGCGAATATAAGGGATACAGCTTCAAATACTCTCGATATTAGTGATATAGCTTCACATGCAGACGAAACAAACGAGAGTTAGCTTCAAATCGATGCGAAACACATTATTTAGCTGCAAATCAGTGCGAAGTAGAAGGCACAGGTTCAAATCCATGCGATTCAAATGGTTCATCTTCAAATACTTGTGAAAGACATGATTTAGCTTCAACTGCATGCGAAACAAACGAGTTAGCTTCAAATCCATGCGAAACACATGATTTAGCTTCAAATCAATGCGAAGTAGAAGGTTTAGCTTCAAATCCATGCGAAACAAATGGTTTAGCTTCAAATACTTGTGATATACATGATATAGCTTTAAATGCAGGCGAAACAAACGAGTTAGGTTCAAATCCATGCTAAACACATGATTTAGCTTCAAATCGATGCGAAGTAGAAGGTTTAACTTCAAATCCGTGCGAAGCAAATGATTTAGGTTCAGTTACTTGCGATATAAGTGATATAGCTTCAAATGCAGGAAAAACAAACGAGTTAGTTCCAAATCCATGCGAATCAAATGGTTTAGCATCAAATACTTGTGATATACATGATTTAGCTTCAACTGCATGCGAAACAAACGAGTTAGCTTCAAATCCATTCGAAACACATGATTTAGCTACAAAACGATTGCGAAGTCGAAGGCTTAGATTCAAATCCACTCGAATCACATGATGTAGCTTCAAACCAATGCGAATTAGAAGGCTTAGCTTCAAATCCATGCGAGTCAAATGGTTTAGCTTCAAACAGTCGTGATATACATGATTTAGCTACAACTGCATGCGAAACAAACGAGTGAGCTTCAATTCCATGCGAAATAAATGATTTACCTTCAAATACTTGCGATATAGTTGATATAGCTTTAAATGCAGGAGAAACAAAAGAGTTAGCGTCAAATCCATGCGGATCACATGATTTAAATTCAAATCAATGCGAAGTAGAAGATTTAGGTTCAAATACATGCGAAACAAATGGTTCAGCTTCAAATACTTGTGGCATACATGATTTCGTTTCAACTGCATGCGAAACAAACGAGATAACTTCAAATCCAAGCGAAAAACGTGATTAAGCTTTAAATCAATTCGAAGTATAAGGCTTAGATCCAAATCCAAGCGAATCAAATGGTTTAGCTACAAATACTTGTGATATACATGATTTAGCTTCAACTGGACTCGAAACAAACGAGTTAGCTTCAAATCCATGCTAAACACATGATTTAGCTTCAAATCAATGCGAAGTAGAAGGTTTAACTTCAAATCCGTGCGAAGCAAATGATTTAGCTTCCGATAATTGCGATATAAGTGATATATCTTCAATGCAGGCGAAACAAACGAGTTAGCTTCAAATCCATTAGAAACACATGATTTAGCTTCAAATCAATGCGAAGTAGAGGGCTTAGCTTCAAATCCATGCGCAACAAATGGTTTAGCTTCAAATACTTGCGATATACATGACTTAGCTTGAACTGCATGCGAAACAAACGAATTAGCTTCAAATCCATGCGAAACAAATGGTTTAGTTTCAAATACTTGTGATATACGTTATTTAGATTTAACTGCATGCGCAACGAACGAGTTAGCTTCAAATCGATGCAAAACACATGATTAAGCTTCAAATCAATGCTATGTAGAAGGTTTAGCTTCAAATCCAAGCGAAACAAATGATTTAGCTTCAGATACATGCGATATAGTGATATAGCTTCTAATGCAGACGAAACAAACGAGTTAGTTTGAAATCCAAGCAAAACACATAATATAGCTTCAAATCAATGCGATGTAGAAGCTTTAGCTTCAAATCCATGCGAAATAAGAGATATAGCTTCAAACACTAGGGATATAAGTGATTTAGCTTCAAATGCAGACGATTCAAACGAGTTAGCTTCAAATACCATGCGAAACAAATGATTTAGCTGCAAATCAATGCGATGTAGAAGGTTTAGCATCAAATCCATGCGGAACAAATGATTTAGTTTCAGATGCTTGCGATGTATGTGATATAGTTTCAAATGCAGGCGAAACAAGCGAGATAGCTTCAAATCCATGCGAAACAAATGATTTAGCTGCAAATCAATCCGATGTAGAAGGTTTAGCTACAAATCCATGCGTAACACATGATTTACCTTCAATTCAATTCGAAGTACACGGCTTAGATTCAAATCCATGCGAAACAAATTGTTTAGCTACAAATACTTGTGTTATACGTTATTTAGATTCAACTGCATGCGCAACAAACGAGTCAGCATCAAATAGATGCGAAACACATGATTTAGCTTCAAATCAATGCGATGTAGAAGGTTTAGCTTCAAATCCAAGCGAAACACATAATTTAGCTTCAAATACTTGCGATATATGTGATCTAGCTTCAAATACAGGCGAAACGAACGAGTTAGCTTCAAATTCATGCCAAACACATGATTCAGCTGCAAATAAATGCGATGTAGAAGGTTTAGCTTCAAAGCCATGCCAAACACATGATTTAGCTTCAAATCCATGGGATGTAGAAGGTTTAGCTTCCAATCCACGCGAAACCAATGATTTTGCTTCATATACTTGCAATATAAGTGATATAGCTTCAAATGCAGACGAATCAAACTTGTTAGCTTGTAAATCCATGCGATACAAATGATTTAGTTTCCAATAAATGCGAAGTAAAAGGCTTAGCTTCAAATCCATGCGGAACAAATGGTTATGCTTCAAATACTTGAGATATACGTGATACAGATTCAACTGCAGTCGTAATAAACGAGATAGCTTCAAATCCATGCAAAACACATGATTAAGCTTCAAATCAATGCTATATAGAAGGTTTATCTGCAAATCCATGAGACACAGATGATTTAGCTTCAGATACTTGCGATATAAGTAATATAGCTTCAAGTGCAGACGAAACACATGATTTAGAATCAAAACCAAGCGAAACACATGATTTAGCTTCAAATCAATGCGATGTAGAAGGTTTAGCTTCAAATCTGTGCGAAACTAATGATTTAGCTTCAAATACTCACGATATTAGTGATATAGCTTTAAATGCAGAAGGAACAAACTAGTTAGTTTCAAATCCATGCGAAACAAATCATTTAGCTTCAAATACTTTCGATATAAATGAAGTAGCTTTAAATACAGGCGAAACAAACGAGATAGCTGCAAATCCAAGCGACACAACGGATTTAGCATCAAATACTTGCGATATATGTGATATAGCTTCAAATGCAGACGAAACAAACGAGTTGGCTTCAAATCCACAGGAATCACATGATTTATATTCAGATCAATGCGATTTAGAAGGTTTAGCTTCAAATCCACGCGAAACAAATGAGTGAGTTTCAAACACTTGGGATATAGGTGATATAGTTTGCACAGCATGCGAAAAAGACGAGTTAGTTTCACGTCCATGCGAAACACATGATTTAGCTGCAAATCAATGCGATGTAGAAGGCTTAGCTTCAAATCTATGCGAAAGAAATGATTTAGATTCAAATACTTGCAATATAAGTGATATAGCTTGAAATACAGGCGAAACGAACGAGTTAGCTTCGAATCCATGCGAAACACATGATTCAGCTGCAAATCAATGCGATGTAGAAGGTTTAGCTTCAAATCAATGCCAAACACATGAGTTAGCTTCAAATCCAAGAGATGTAGATGGTTTAGCTACAAATCCATGCGAAACACATTATTTAGCTGCAAATCAGTGCGCAGTAGAAGGCTCAGGTTCAAATCCATGCGATTCAAATGGTTCATATTCTAATACTTGTGAAAGACATGATTTAGCTTCAACTGCATGCGAAACAAACGAGTTAGCTTCAAATCCATGCGAAACACATGATTTAGCTTCAAATTCATGAGAAGCACATGGTTAAGCTCCATATTCTTGCGAAACAAGTAGTTTAGTATCAGATACTTTTGATAAACATGATTTATTTTCAACTGCATGCGGAACAAACGAGTTAGCTTCAAATGCATGCGAAGCACATGATTTAGCTTCAAATCAGTGTGAGGTAGAGGGCTTCGTGTCAAATCCATGCGATACGAATGATTTATCTTCAAACACTTGCGAATATAAGGGATACAGCTTCAAATGCATGCGAAACCAACGAGTTAGCTTCAAGTCCACGCGAAACACATGATTTAGCTTCAAATCAATTCGATGTAGAAGGTTTAGCTGAAAATCCATGCGACACAAATCATTTAGCTTCAAATACTTGCCATACAAATGATATACTTCAAATGCAGGCGAAACAAACGAGATAGCTTCTAATCCATGCGATAAACTAGATTTAGCATCAAATCAATGCGAACTAGATGTCTTACCTCCAAATCCATGCGAAACAAATGATTTAGTTTCAGATACTTGCGATATAAGTGATATAGACTCAAATGCATGCGAAACAGACGAGTAAGTTTCAAATCAATGCGATGTAGAAAGTTTAGCTTCAAATCCATGCGAAACAAATGGTTGAGCTACAAATACTTGTGATATACATTATTTAGCTACAACTGCATGCGAAACAAACGAGTTAGCTTCAAATCCATGCGAAACACACGATTCAGCTTCAAATCCATGCGAAACACACGATTCAGCTTCAAATCAATGCGATGTAGAAGGTTTAGCTTCAAATCCATGCGAAACAAATGATTTAGTTGCAAATCAATGCGATGTAGAAGGTTTAGCTTCAAATCCATGCGTAACACATGATTTACCTTCAAATCAATTCGAAGTACACGGCTTAGATTCAAATCCATGCGAAACAAATAGTTTAGCTACAAATACTTATGATATTCGTTATTTAGATTTAACGGCATGCGCAACGAACGCGTTAGCTTCAAATCCATGCGAAACACATGATTTAGCTTTAACTGCATGCGCAACGAACGCGTTAGCTTCAAATCCATGCGAGACACATGATTAAGCTTCAAACACTTGGGGTATAAGTGATATAGCTTCAAATGCAGACTAATCAAACGAGTTAGCTTCAAAAACCACGCGATACACATGATTTAGCTTCAAATACTTGCGATATAAGTGATGTAGATTCAACTACAGGCGAAACGAACGAGTTAGCTTCAAATCCATGCGAAACACATGATTTTGCTGCAAATCAATGCGATGTAGAAGGTTTAGCTTCAAATCCATGCGATACACTAGATTTAGCTTCAAATCAATGCGATGTAGAAGGTTCAGCTTCAAATCCATACGACACATATGATTTAGCTTCAAATACTTCCGATATAAGTGATATAGCTTCAAATGCATACGAAACAAACGAGTTAGCGTCAAATCCAAGCGAAATACTTAATTTAGCTTCAAATCAATGCGATGTAGAGGGTTTAGCTTCAAATCCGTGCGAAACAAAAGATTTAGCTTCAAATCAAATCGAGGTACAGGGCTTAGATTCAAATCCATGCGAAACAAATGGTTTAGCTACAAATACTTGTGATGTACGTTATTTAGATTTAACAGCATGCGCAACGAACGAGTTAGCTTCAAATACATGCAAAACACATGATTTAGCTTCAAATCAAAGCTATGTAGAAGGCTTAGCTTCAAATCCATGCGAAACAAATGGTTTAGCTACAAATACTTGTGATATACGTTATTTAGATTTAACTTCATGCGCAACGAACGAGTTAGCTTCAAATCCATGCGAAACACGTGATTTAGCTGCACATCAATGCGATGTATAAGGTTTAGCTTCAAATCAATGCTATGTAGAACGTTTAGCTTCACATCCATGCGAAGCAAATGATTTAGCATCAGATACTTGCGATATAAGTGATATAGCTTCAAATGCAGACGAATCAAACGAGTTAGCTTCAAAAGCCATAGGATACACATGATTTAGATTCAAATCAATGCGAAACCCATGATTTAGCTTCAAATCAATGCGAATTAGATGTCTTAGCTTCAAAACCATGCGAAACAAATGATTTAGCTTGCTAATCAATGCGAAATAGAAGGCTTATCTTCAAATCCATGCGATACGAAAGATTTAGCTTTAAATACTTGCGGATATAAGTGATATACCTTCAAATACAGGCGACACAAACGAATTTGCTTCAAATCCATGCGAAACACATGATTTAGCTTCAAATCCAAGCGAAACGCACGATTTAGCTTCAAATCAATGCGATGTAGAAGGTTTAGCTTCAAATCTGTGCGAAACAAATGATTTAGCTTCAAATACTCTCGATATTAGTGATATAGCTTCAAATGGAGAAGAAACAATCGAGTTAGTTCCAATTCCATGCGATACTCATGATGTAGCTGCAAATCAATGCGACGTAGAAGGTTTAGCTTCAAATCCATGCAAAACAAACGATTTAGCATCAGATACTTGCGATATAAGTGATATAGCTACAAATGCAGACGAATCAAACGAGTTTGCTGCAAAAAACTTGCGAAACACATGATTTAGTTTCAAATCAATGCGAAGTAGAAGGCTTGGCTTCAAATCCATGCGAAACAAATGGATTCGCTTCAAATACTTGCGATATAAATGAAATAGCTTCAAATGCCGGCGACACAAACGAGTTAGCGTCAAATCCATGCAAAGAACATGAGTAAGCTAAAAATGCAAGCGAAGTACATGATTTAGGTTCAAATTCATGGGAAACACGTGGTTTAGCTTCAAATACATGCGAAACAAATTGTTTAGCTTCAAATACTTATGCTTTAGCTTCAACTGCATGCGAAACAAACAAGTTAGCTTCAAATCCAAGCAAAACACATGATTAAGCTTCAAATGCATGCGAAACAAATGGTTTAGCTCCAAATACTTCGGATATACATGATTTAGCTCCAACTGCATGCGAAGCAAACGAGATAGCTTCAAATCCATGCGAGACAAATGGTTTAGCATCAATTAATTGTGATATACGTTATTTAGATTTAACTGAATGCGCAACGAACGAGTTACCTTCAAATCCATGCGAAACACATGATTTAGCTTCAAATCAGTGTGAAGTGGAGGGCTTAGCGTCAAATCCATGCGATACTAATGATTTAGCTTCAAATACTTGCGAATATAAGGGATACAGCTTCAAATGCATGCGAAACCAACGAGTTAGATTCAAACCAATAAGAGGTAGAAGGTTTTGCTTCATATCAATAGAATGTAGAAGGTTTAGCTTCAAATCAATGCGATTAGATGGTTTAGCTTCAAATCCATACGAAAGACATGATTTAGCTTCAAATCAATTGGAAGGACAAGGCTTAGATTCAAATCCATGCGAAACAAATGATTTAGCTTGAAACACTTGGGATATAAGCGATATAGCTTCAAATGCAGACGAAACAAACAAGTTAGCTTGAAAATCCATGCGATACACATGATTTATCTTCAATTCAATGCGAAGTAGAAGGATTAGCTTCAAATCCATGCGAATCAAATGATTTAGGTTTCGATACTTGCGACATAAGTGATGTAGTTTCAACTGCAAGGGGAAACAAACGAGTTAGCTTCAAATCGATGCAAAACACATGATTCAGCTTCAAATCAATGCGATGTAGAAGGTTTAGCATCAAATCCATGCGGAACAAATGGTTTAGTTTCAGATACTTGCGATGTAACTGATATAGTTTCAAATGAAGGCGAAACAAACGAGATAGCTTCAAATCCATGCGAAACAAATGATTTAGCTGCAAATCAATGCGATGTAGCAGGTTTACCTTCAAATCCATGCGATACACTAGATTTAGCTTCAAATCAATGCGACGTAGAAGGTTCAGCTTCAAATCCATACGACACATTTGATTTAGCTTCAAATACTTCCTATATACGTGATATAGCTTCAAAAGCTGGTGGAACAAACGAGGTAGCTACAATTCCATGCGAAACAAATGATTTAGCTTCAATTCAACTCGAAGTACGCGGCTTAGATTCAAATCCATTCGAAACAAATGGTTTAGGTACAAATACTTGTGATGGACGTTATTTACATATAACTGGATGCGCAACGAACGAGTTAGCTTCAAATCCATGCGAAACACATGATTTAGCTGCAAATCAATGCGATGTAGAAGGTTTAGCTTCAAATCAAAACGAAGTAGAAGGCTTATCTTCAAATCCACGGGGAACAATTGGTTTAGCCTTAAATATTTGTGATAAACATGATTTAGATTCAACTGCATGCGGAACAAACGAGTTCGCTTAAAATCCATGCGAAACACATGATTTAGCTTCAAATCAATGCGAAGTAGAAGGCTTATCTTCAAATCCACGCGAAATAAATTGTTTAGTCTCAAATATTTGGGATAAACATGATTTAGCTACAACTGCATGCGAAACAAACGAGTTTGCTTCACATCCATGCGAAACACATGATTTTGCTTCAAATCAATGCAAAGTTCACGGCTTCTCTTCACATCCATGCGAAATAAATGAGTTACCTTCAAATACATGCGATATAAGTGATATAACTTCAAATGCAGGCGAACCAAACTAGTTAGCTTCCAATCCATGTAGAACACATGATTTTGCTACCAATAAATGCGAAGTAGAAGGCTTAGCTTCAAATCCATGCGAAACGAAAGATTTAGCTTCAAATACTAGCGAATATAAGTGACATAGCTGCAAACGCAGGCGAAACAAATGACTTAGCTACAGATCCATGCGATACACATGATTTGGGTTCAAATCAAACCGAAGTAGAAGGAGTAGCTTCACATCCATGCGAAACAGATGGTTTAGTTTCAAATATTTGTGATATACATGATTTAGTTGCAACTGCATGCGAAACAATCGAGTGGGCTTCAAATCCAAGCGAAACAATGATTTAGCCTTAAATCAAATCGAAGTAGAAGGCTTAGCTTCAAATGCAAGCGAAACACATGATTATCTTCAAATCAATGCGAAGTAGATGGCTTAGCTTCAAATACATGAGAAACAAATGATTTAGCTTCAGATACTTGCGATATAAGTGATATAGCTCCAAATGCAGGCGAAACAAACGAGTTAGCTTCAAATCCATTCGAAACACATAATTTAGCGTCAAATCAATGCGAAGTAGAAGGCTTAGCTTCAACCCCAAGCGAATCGAATGATTTAGCTTCAAATACATGCGAATATGAGGGATACAGCTTGAAATGCATGCGAAACCAACGAGTTAGTTTCAAGTCCACGCGAAATACATGATTTCGCTTCAAATAAGTGCGAAGTAGAAGGCGTAGCTTCAAATCCATGCGAATCCTATGGTTCGGTTTGAAATACTTGTGATATACATGATTTAGCTCCAATTGCGTGCGAAACAAACTAATTAGATTCAAATCAATGCGATACACATGATTAAGCTTCAAATCAATTCGAAGTAGAAGGCTTAGCTTCAAATTCAAGCGACACTAATTATTTAGCTTCAAATACTTGCGATATAAGTGATATAGCTTCAAATGCAGGCGAAACAAACGAGTTAACTTCAAATCCATGCGAAACAAATGATTTAGCATTAGATACTTGCGATATAAGTGATATTGCTTCAAATGCAGTCGAACCAAACGAGATAGCTTCAAAAGCCATAGGATACACATGATTTAGATTCAAATCAATGCGAAACCCATGATTTAGCTTCAAATCAATGCGAACTAGATGTCTTAGCTTCAAAACCATGCGAAACAAATGATTTAGCTTGCTAATCAATGCGAAATAGAAGGCTTATCTTCAAATCCATGCGATACGAAAGATTTAGCTTTAAATACTTGCGATATAAGTGATATAGCTTCATATGCAGGCGAAACGAACGAGTTAGCTTCAAATCCATGCGAAAAACATGATTTAGCTTCAAATCAAAGCTATGTAGAAGGCTTAGCTTCAAATCCATGCGAAACAAATGGTTTAGCTACAAATACTTGTGATATACGTTATTTAGATTTAACTTCATGCGCAACGAACGAGTTAGCTTCAAATCCATGCGAAACACGTGATTTAGCTGCACATCAATGCGATGTATAAGGTTTAGCTTCAAATCAATGCTATGTAGAACGTTTAGCTTCACATCCATGCGAAACAAATGATTTAGCATCAGATACTTGCGATATAAGTGATATAGCTTCAAATGCAGACGAATCAAACGAGTTAGCTTCAAAAGCCATAGGATACACATGATTTAGATTCAAATCAATGCGAAACCCATGATTTAGCTTCAAATCAATGCGAACTAGATGTCTTAGCTTCAAAACCATGCGAAACAAATGATTTAGCTTGCTAATCAATGCGAAATAGAAGGCTTATCTTCAAATCCATGCGATACGAAAGATTTAGCTTTAAATACTTGCGGATATAAGTGATATACCTTCAAATACAGGCGACACAAACGAATTTGCTTCAAATCCATGCGAAACACATGATTTAGCTTCAAATCCAAGCGAAACGCACGATTTAGCTTCAAATCAATGCGATGTAGAAGGTTTAGCTTCAAATCTGTGCGAAACAAATGATTTAGCTTCAAATACTCTCGATATTAGTGATATAGCTTCAAATGGAGAAGAAACAATCGAGTTAGTTCCAATTCCATGCGATACTCATGATGTAGCTGCAAATCAATGCGACGTAGAAGGTTTAGCTTCAAATCCATGCAAAACAAACGATTTAGCATCAGATACTTGCGATATAAGTGATATAGCTTCAAATGCAGACGAATCAAACGAGTTTGCTGCAAAAACCTTGCGAAACACATGATTTAGTTTCAAATCAATGCGAAGTAGAAGGCTTGGCTTCAAATCCATGCGAAACAAATGGATTCGCTTCAAATACTTGCGATATAAATGAAATAGCTTCAAATGCCGGCGACACAAACGAGTTAGCGTCAAATCCATGCAAAGAACATGAGTAAGCTAAAAATGCAAGCGAAGTACATGATTTAGGTTCAAATTCATGGGAAACACGTGGTTTAGCTTCAAATACATGCGAAACAAATTGTTTAGCTTCAAATACTTATGCTTTAGCTTCAACTGCATGCGAAACAAACGAGTTAGCTTCAAATCCAAGCAAAACACATGATTAAGCTTCAAATGCATGCGAAACAAATGGTTTAGCTCCAAATACTTCGGATATACATGATTTAGCTCCAACTGCATGCGAAGCAAACGAGATAGCTTCAAATCCATGCGAGACAAATGGTTTAGCATCAATTAATTGTGATATACGTTATTTAGATTTAACTGAATGCGCAACGAACGAGTTACCTTCAAATCCATGCGAAACACATGATTTAGCTTCAAATCAGTGTGAAGTGGAGGGCTTAGCGTCAAATCCATGCGATACTAATGATTTAGCTTCAAATACTTGCGAATATAAGGGATACAGCTTCAAATGCATGCGAAACCAACGAGTTAGATTCAAATCAATGAGAGGTAGAAGGTTTTGCTTCATATCAATAGAATGTAGAAGGTTTAGCTTCAAATCAATGCGATTAGATGGTTTAGCTTCAAATCCATACGAAAGACATGATTAAGCTTCAAATCAATTGGAAGGACAAGGCTTAGATTCAAATCCATGCGAAACAAATGATTTAGCTTGAAACACTTGGGATATAAGCGATATAGCTTCAAATGTAGACGAAACAAACAAGTTAGCTTGAAAATCCATGCGATACACATGATTTATCTTCAATTCAATGCGAAGTAGAAGGATTAGCTTCAAATCCATGCGAATCAAATGATTTAGGTTTAGATACTTGCGATATAAGTGTTATAGCTTCAAATGCAGGAGAAACAAACCGGTTAGTTCCAAATCCATGCGAAACAAATGATTAGGTTCAGATACTTGCGATATAAGTGATATAGCTTCAAATGCAGGAGAAACAAACGAGTTAGCTACAAATCTATGCGAAACAAATGATTTAGCTTCAAATCAATGCGATGTAGAAGGCTTAGCTTCAAAACCATGCGGAACAAATGATTTACCTTCAAATACTTGCAATATAAGTGATATAGATTCAACTGCAAGCTAAACAAACAAGATAGCTTCAAACCCATTCGATGCATATGATTTAGCTTCACATCAATGCGATGTAGAAGGCTTAGCTTCAAATCCATGCGGAGCAAATGATTTAGCTTCAAATACTTGCGCTATAAATGATATAGCTTCAAATGCAGGCGAACCGAACGAGTTAGCTTCAACTCCATGCGATACACATGGTTTAGCTGCAAATGAATGCGACGTAGAAGGTTTAGCTTCAATTCCATGCAAAACAAACGATTTAGCATCAGATACTTGCGATATAACTGATATAGCTCCAAATGCAGACGAATCAAACGAGTTAGCTGCAAAATCCGTGAGAAACACATGATTTAGCTTCAAATCAATGCGAAGTAGAGGGCTTAGCTTCAAATCAATGCGAAACGAATGATTTAGCGTCAAATACTTGCGAATATAAGGGATACAGCTTCAAATGTATGCGAAACAAACGAGTTAGCTTCAAATACTTGCGATATATATGAAGTAGGTTCAAAAGCAGGAAAAACGAACGAGCTAGCTTCAAATCCATGCGAAACAAATGATTTAGATGCAAATCAATGCGACCTAGAAGGCTTAGCTTCAAATCCATGCGAAACGAATGATTCAGCTTCAAATACTTGCGAATATAAGTGATATAGCTTCAAATACAGGCGACACAAACGAATTTGCTTCAAATCCATGCGAAACACATGATTTAGCTACAAATCCAAGCGAAACATATGATTTAGCTTCAAATCAATGCGATGTTGAAGGTTTAGCTTCAAATCTGTGCGAAACAAATGATTTAGCTTCAAATACTCTCGATAATAGTGATATAGCTTCAAATGCAGAAGAAACAATCGAGTTAGTTTCAAATAAATGCGAAACAAATGATTTAGTTTCAAATCAATTCCTAGTGGTAGGATTAGGTTCAAATCCATGCGAAACAAATCATTTAGCTTCAAATACTTGCGATATAAGTGATATAGCTTCAAATGCAGACGAATCAAACGAGTTAGCTTCAAATCCATGCGATACACATGATGTAGCTGCAAATCAATGCGACGAAGAAGGTTTAGCTTCAAATGCATGCAAAACAAACGATTTAGCATCAGATACTTGCGATATAAGTGATATAGCTTCAAATGCATGCGAAACAAACGAGTTAGCTTCAAATCCATGCGAAACACATGATTTATCTGCAAATCAATGCGATGTAGAAGGTTTAGCTTCAAATCAAAACGAAGTAGAAGGCTTATCTTCAAATCCACGCGGAACAATTGGTTTAGCCTTAAATATTTGTGATAAACATGATTTAGATTCAACTGCATGCGGAACAAACGAGTTAGCTTAAAATCCATGCGAAACACATGATTTAGATTCAAATCAATGCGAAGTAGAAGGCTTAGCTTCAAATCCATGCGAAACAAATGATTTAGCATCAGATACTTGCGATATAAGTGATATAGCTTCAAATGCAGGCGAAACAAACGAGTTAGCTACAAATCTATGCGAAACACATTATTTAGCTGCAAATCAATGCGATGTAGAAGGTTTAGCTTCAAATCCATGCGAAACAAATGATTTAGCATCAGATACTTGTTATATAAGTGATATAGCTTCAAATGCAGGCGAAACAAACGAGTTAGCTTCACAGCCGCGCGAAACACATGATTTAGCTTGATTTCAATTCCAAGTAGAAGGCTTAGCTTCAAATACTTGCGAAACAAATGGTTTAGCTTCAAATCAATGCGAAGTAGAAGAGTTAGCTTCAAATCCAGGAGAAAGACATGATTTGTCTTCAAATCAATACGACGTAGAAGAATTAGCTTCAAATCCATTCGAAACAATTGATTTAGATCAAATACTTGCGATTAAAGTGATGTAGATTCAAATGCAAGCGAAACAAATGAGTTAGCTTCAAAACCATGCAAAACAAATGATGTAGTTTCAAGTCAATTCCCGGTAGAAGGATTAGCTTGAAATCCATGCGGAACAAATGATTTAGCTTCAAATACTTGCGATATATGTGAGGTAGCTTCAAATGAAAGACAGAACAAACGAGTTAGCTTCGAGTCCAAGCGAAACACATGATTTAGCTTCAAATCAATGCGAAAGAAATAATTTAGCTTCAAATCAGTGCGATGTGGGAGGCTTAGCATCAAAACCCATGCGAAACACATGATTTATCTTCAAATTCATGCGAAACAAATGGTTTAGCTTCAGATACTGGTGATAAACATGATTTATATTCAACTCCATGCGAAACAAACGAATTAGCTTCAAAACCAAGCGATACACATGATGTAGCTTCAAATCAATGCGAAGTAGAAGGCTTAGATTCAAATAAATGCGATACATAAGACTTAGCTTCAAATCAATGCGGTGTAAAAGGTTTAGCTTCAAATCTGTGCGAAACAAATGATTTAGCTTCAAATACTTGCGATAAAGTGATGTAGCTTCATATGCATGCGAAACGAACGAGTTAGCTTCAAATCCATGCGATGTAGAAGGTTTAGCTTCAAATCCATGCGAAACACATGATTTAGCTTCAAATCAATGCGATGGAGAAGGTTTAGCTTCAAATCCATGCAAAACACGTGATTTAGCTTCCAATAAATGCGAAGTGGAAGGCTTAGCTTCAAATCCATGCGAAACAAATGGTTTAGCTTCAAATACTTGTGATATACGTTATTTAGATTTAACTGCGTGCGCAACGAACGAGTTAGCTTCAAATCCATGCGAAACAAATGATTTAGCTTCAAACACTTGGGTTATAAGTGATATAGCTTCAAATGCAGACTAATCAAACGAGTTAGGTTCAAAATCTACGCGATACACATGATTTAGCTTCAAATACTTGCGATATAAGTGATGTAGATTCAACTGCAGGCGAAACGAACGAGTTAGCTTCAAACCCATGCCAAACACATGATTTAGCTTGAAATCCATGGGATGTTTAAGGTTTAGCTTCAAATCCATGCGAAACACATTATTTAGCTGCAAATCAGTGCGAAGTAGAAGGCTCAGGTTCAAATCCATGCGATTGAAATGGTTCATCTTCAAATACTTGTGAAAGTTATGATTTAGCTTCAACTGCATGCGAAACAAACGAGACAGCTTCAAATCCATGCTTAACACATGATTTAGCTTCAAATCAATGCGAGGTAGAAGGCTTAGCTTCAAATCCATGCGAAAAGAATGATTTAACGTCAAAAACTTGCGAATATAAGGGATACAGCTTCAAATGTATGCGAAACAAACGATGTAGCTTCAAATACTTGCGATATAAATGAAGTAAGTTCAAAAGCAGGAAAACAAACGAGTTAGCTTCAAATCAATGCGAAACACATGATTTAGCTTCAGATCAACGCGAAGTAGCAGGATGGCTTCAAATCTATGCGAAACAAATGATTTAGCATCAAGTACTTACGATATGAGTGATATAGCTTCAAATGCAGGCGAAACAAACGAGTTAGCTTCAAATCCATGCGATACACATGATGTAGCTTCAAATCAATGCGATGTAGAAGGCTTGGCTTCAAATCCATGCGAAACAAATGGATTCGCTTCAAATACTTGCGATATAAATGAAATAGCTTCAAATGCCGGCGACACAAACGAGTTAGCGTCAAATCCATGCAAAGAACATGAGTAAGCTAAAAATGCATGCGAAAAACATGATTTAGGTTCAAATTCATGGGAAACAAGTGGTTCAGCTTCAAATACAAGCGAAAAAAATTGTTTTGCTTCAGATACTTATGCTTTAGCTTCAACTGCAAGCGAAACAAACGTGTTAGCTTCAAATCCATGCGAAACACATGATTTAGCTGCAAATTAATGCGATGTAGAAGGTTTAGCTTCAAACCAATGCTATGTAGAAGGTTTAGCTTCAAATCCATGCAAAACAAATGATTTAGCATCAGATACTTGCGATATAAGTGATATAGCTTCAAAGCAGTGGAAACCAACGAGTTAGCCGCAAATCCATGCAAAACACACGATTAATCTTCAAATCAATGCTATGTAGAGGGTTTAGCTTCAAATCCATGCGAAACAAATGATTTAGCTTCAAATACTTGCGATATAAGTGAGGTAGCTTCAAATGGAGACATTTCAAACGAGTTAGCTTCAAATCCATGCGAAACAAATGATTTTGCTTCATTTCAATTCCAAGTAGAAGGCTTAGCTTCAAATACATGCGAAACAATTGATTTAGCTTCAGATACGTGCGGTATAAGTGATATAGCTTCAAATGCAAGCGAAACAAACTAGTTAGCTACAAATCTATGCGAAACACATGATTTAGCTGCAAATCTATGCGATGTAGAAGGTTTAGCTTCAAATCCATGTGCAACAAATGATTTAGCTTCAAATGCAGGCGAATCAAATGATTTAGCTTCAAACACTTGGGATATAAGTGATATAGATTCAAATGTAGATGAATCAAACGAGTTAGCTTCAAAGTCCATGCGATACACATGATTTTGCTTCAAATCAATGCGATGTAGAAGGTTTAGCTTCAAATCCATGCGAAACGAATGGTTTGGCTTCAAGCACTTGCAATGTAAGTGATATAGCTTCAAATGCAGACGAAACAAACGAATTAGCTTCAGAAACCATGCGAATACACATGATTTAGCTTCAAATGAATGCGAAGTAGAAGGCTTAGCTTCAAATTCATGCGAAACAAATGATTTAGCTTCAGATACTTGTAATAAACATTATTTAGATTCAACTGCATGCGAAACAAACTAGTTAGGTTCAAATCCATGCGAAACACATATTTTAGCTTCAAATGAATGCGAAGTAGAAGGCTTGGCTTCAAATCCATGCGAAACACATGATTTAGCTACAAATCAATGCGATGTAGAAAGTTTAGCTTCAAATCCGTGCGAAACAAATGATTAGGCTTCAAATCAAATCGAAGTACAGGGCTTAGATTCAAATCCATGCGAAACGAATGGTTTAGCTACAAATACTTCTGATATACGTTATTTAGATTTAACAGCATGCGCAACGAACGAGTTAGCTTCAAATCCATGCGAAACACATGATTTAGCTGCAAATCAATGCGATGTAGAAGGCATAGCTTCAAATGCATGCGAAACAAATGATTTAGCAGCAAATCAGTGTGATGTAGAAGGTTTAGCTTCAAATCCACGCGAAGCCAATGATTTTGCTTCAGATACTTGCGATATAAGTGATATAGCTTCAAATGCAGGAGAGTCAAATCAGTTAGCTTCAAATCCATGCGAAACACATGATTTAGCTTCAAATCAATGCGATGTAGAAGGTTTACATTCAAATCAATGCGAAACAAATGATTTAGCTTGAAACACTTGGGATATAAGCGATATAGCTTCAAATGCAGACGAATCAAACGAGATAGCTTGAAAATCCATGCGATACACATGATTTAGCTTCAATTCGATGCGAGGTAGAATGATTTGCTTCAAATCCATGCGAATGAAATGATTTAGGTTAGATACTTGCGACATAAGTGATATAGCTTCAACTGGAGGGGAAACGAACGAGTTAGCTTCAAATCGATGCAAAACACATGATTCAGATTCAAATCAATGCTATGTAGAAAGTTTAGCATCAAATACATGCGGAACAAACGATTTAGCTTCAGATACTTGCGATGTAAGTGATATAGTTTCAAATGCAGGCGAAACGACCGAGTTAGCTTAAATCCATGCGGAACACATGATTCAGCTGCAAATCAATGCGATGTAGAAGGTTTAGCTTCAAATCCACGCGAAGCCAATCATTTTGCTTCAGATACTTGCGATATAAGTGCTATATCTTCAAAAGCCGGAGGAACAGACGAGGTAGCTTCAATTCCATGCAAAACAAATGATTTAGCTTCAAATCAACGCGAAGTAGAAGGCTTACCTTCAAATCCATGAGAAACAAATGGTTTAGCTACAAATACTTGTGATATACATTATTTATCTACAACTGCAAGCGAAACAAACGAGTTAGCTTCAAATCCATGCGAAACACATGATTTAGCTTTAAATCAATGCGATGTAGAAGTATTAGCTTCAAATCCAATCGAAACACATGATTTAGCTTCAAATACTTGCGATATAAGTGATATAGCTTGAAATACAGGCGAAACGAACGAGTTAGCTTCAAATCCATGCGAAACACATGATTCAGCTGCAAATCTATGCGATGTGGAAGGTTTAGCATCAAATCCATGCCAAACACATTATTTAGCTGCAAATCAGTGCGAAGTAGAAGGCTCAGGTTCAAATTAATGCGATTCAAATAGTTCATCTTCAAATACTTGTGAAAGTCATGATTACGCTTCAACTGCATGCGAAACAAACGAGTTAGCTTCAAATTAATGCGATGTAGAAGGTTTAGCTTCAAATCCATGCAAAACAAATGGTTTAATTTCAAATACTTGTGATATACGTTATTTAATTTTAACTGCATGCGCAACGAACGAGTTAGCTTCATATCCATGCGAAACACATGATTTAGCTTCAAATCAATGCGATGTAGAAGGTTTAAAATTCTCTCGATATTAGTGATATAAGTTTAACTCCAGACGAAACACACGATTGGCTTCAAATCCATGCGACACAAATGATTAAGTTTCAAGTCAATACTTAGTAGAAGGATTAGCTTCAAATCCATGCGAAACAAATGATTTAGCTTCAAATACTTGCGATATAAATGAGGTAGCTACAAATGCAGACAGAACAAACGAGTTAGCTTCAAATCCATGCAAAACACAAGATTTAGCTTCATTTCAATGCCAAGTAGAAGGGTTAGCTTCAAAACCATGCGAAACAAATGGTTTAGCTTCAAACACTTGGGATATAAGTGATATAGCTTCAAATGCAAGAGGAACGAACGAGATAGCTTCGAATCCATGCGAAACACATGATCTAGCTTCCAATCAATGAGAAGTAGAAGTCTTAGATTCAAATACATGAGAAACAATTGATTTAGCTTCAGATACTTGTGATAAACATGATTTATATTCAACTGCATGCGAAACAAACTAGTTAGCTTCAAATTCAAGCGAAACACATGTTTTAGCTTCAAATGAATGCGAAGTAGAAACCTTAGATTCAAATCCATGCGAATCAAATGCTTTATCTTCAAATACTTGTGATATACATGATATATAATCAAATGCAAGCGGAACAAACGAGTTAGCTTCAAATCCATGCGAAACACATGATCTATAATGAAATCAATGCGATGTATAAGGCTTAGCATCAAATCCATGTGAAACAAATGATTTAGCTTTAAATACTTGCGAATATAAGTGATACAGCTTCAAATGCAGGCGAAACAAACTAGTTAGCTTCATATCCAAGAGACACACATGATTTAGCTTCAAATCAATGCGATGTAGAAGGTTTAGCTTCAAATCTGAGCGAAACAAATGATGCAGCTTCAAATTCTCACGATATTAGTGATATAGCTTCAAATGCAGACGAAACACACGATTGGCTCCAAATCCATGCGAAACAAATGATTTATTTTCAAGTCAATACTTAGTAGAAGGATTAGCTACAAATCCATGCGAAACAAGTGATTTAGCTTCAAATACTTGCGATATAAATGAGGTAGCTTCAAATGCAGACAGAACAAACGAGTTAGCTTCAAATCCATGCAAAACACATGATTTAGCTTCATTTCAATGCCAAGTAGAAGGGTTAGCTTCAAATCCATGCGAAACAAATGGTTTAGCTTCAAATACTTGTGAAATACATGATTAAACTTCAACTGCATGCGAAGCAAACGAGTTAGCTACAAATCCATGTGAAACACATGATTTAGATTCAAATTCGTGCGAAACACATGATTTAGCTTCATATTCTTGCGAAACAAATGGGTTAGATTCTGATACTTGTGATAAACATGATTTAGCTTCAACTGCATGCGAAACAAACGAGTTCGCTTCAAATCCAAGGGAAACACATGATTTAGCTTCAATTCAATGCAAAGTAGAAGGCTTAGCTTCAAACCCATGCGAAACAAATGATTTAGCTTCATTTCAATTCCAAGTAGAAGGCTTAGCTTCAAATACATGCGAAACAATTGATTTAGATTCAGATACTTGCGGTATAAGTGATATAGCTTCAAATGCAGGCGAAACAAACGAGTTAGCCACAAATCTATGCGAAACACATGATTTAGCTGCAAATCAATGCGATGTAGAAGGTTTAGCTTCAAATCCATGCGAAACAAATGATTTAGCATCAGATACTTGTTATATACGTGATATAGCTTCAAATCCATGCGAAACAAATGGTTTAGCTTCAAATACTTGTGAAATACATGATTAAACTTCAACTGCATGCGAAGCAAACGAGTTAGCTACAAATCCATGTGAAACACATGATTTAGATTCAAATTCGTGCGAAACACATGATTTAGCTTCATATTCTTGCGAAACAAATGGGTTAGATTCAGATACTTGTGATAAACATGATTTAGCTTCAACTGCATGCGAAACAAACGAGTTCGCTTCAAATCCAAGGGAAACACATGATTTAGCTTCAATTCAATGCAAAGTAGAAGGCTTAGCTTCAAATCCATGCGAAACAAATGATTTAGCTTCATTTCAATTCCAAGTAGAAGGCTTAGCTTCAAATACATGCGAAACAATTGATTTAGATTCAGATACTTGCGGTATAAGTGATATAGCTTCAAATGCAGGCGAAACAAACGAGTTAGCTACAAATCTATGCGAAACACATGATTTAGCTGCAAATAAATGCGATGTAGGAGGTTTAGCTTCAAATTTATGCGAAACAAATGATTCAGCATCAGATACTTGCGATATAAGTGATATTGCTTCAAATGCAGAAGAAACAAACGAGTTAGCGTCAAATTCAAGCGAAACCCACGATTTAGCTTCAAATCACTGCTATGTAGAAGGTTTAGCTTCAAACCCATGGGAAACAAATGATTTAGTTTCCAATCAATGCGAAACAATTGGTTTAGCTTCATATCAATGCGAAGTAAAAGGCTTAGCCTCTACCCCATGCGTAACGAATGATTTAGCTTCAAATACTTGCGAATATGAGAGATACAGCTTCAAATGCAAGCGAAATCAACGAGTTAGATTCAAGTCCACGCGAAACACTTGATTTAGCTTCAAAATCAATGCGAACTAGATGTCTTAGCTTCAAAACCATGCGAAACAAATGAATAAGCTTCAAATCATTGCGAAGTAGAAGGCTAAGCTTCAAATCCATGCGACACAATTGATTGAGCATCAAATAATTGCGATATAAATGATTTAGCTTCAATTACAGGCGAAACAATCGAGTTAGCTTCAAATCGATGCAAAACACATGATTGAGCTTCAAATCAACGCTATGTAGAAGGTTCCGCATCAAATCAAGCGAAACAAATGATTTAGCTTCAGATAATTGCGATATAAGTGATTAGGTTTCAAATGCATGCGCAACGAACGAGTTAGCTTCACATCCATGCGAAACACATGATTTATCTGCAAATCAATGCGATGTAGAAGGTTTAGCTTCATATCCATGCGAAACACATGATTTAGCTTCAAATCAATACGAAGTAGAAGGCTTAGCTTTAAATTCATTCGAAACGAAAGATCCAGCTTCAAATACTTGCGATATAAGTGATATAGCTTCAAATACAGGCGAATCGAACGAGTTAGCTTCAAATCCATGCGATACACTAGATTTAGCTTCAAATCAATGCGAAGTAGAAGGCTTAGCTTCAAATCCATTCGAAACAATTGATTTAGCTGCAAATCAATACGAAGTAGAAGGTTTAGCTTCAAATCCACGCGAAACAAATGGTTTAGCTACAAATACTTGTGATATACATTATCTAGCAACAACTGCATGCGAAACAAACGTGTTAGCTTCAAATCGATGCGATACACTCGATTTAGCTTCAAATACTTGCGATATAAGTGATATAGATTCAACTGCAGGCGAAACGAACGAGTTAGCTTCAAATCCATGCGAAACACATGATTTAGCTGCAGATCAATGCGATGTAGAAGGTTTAGCTTCAAATCCATGCAAAACAAATTGTTTAGCTACAAATACTTGTGATATACGTTATTTATATTCAACCGCATGCGCAAAAAACGAGTCAGCTTCAAATACATGCGAAACACATGATTTAGCAGCAAATCAATGCGATGAAGAAAGTTTGGCATCAAATCCATGCGAAACAAATGGTTAAGCTAAAAATACTTGTGATATACATTATTTAGCACCAACTGCATGCGAAACAAACGAGATAGCTTCAAATCCATGCGAAACACATGATTTAGCTTCAAATCAATGCGATGTAGAAGGTTTAGCTTCAAATTCATGCGATACACAAGATTTGGCTTCAAATCAATCCGAAGTAGAAGGCGTAGCTTCAAATCCATGCAAAACAAAATGTTTACAACTGCATGCGCAAAAAACGAGTCAGCTTCAAATACATGCGAAACACATGATTTAGCAGCAAATCAATGCGATGTAGAAGGTTTAGCTTCAAATCCATGCGAATCAAATGATTTAGCTGCAAATCAGTGCGAAGTAGAAGGCTCAGGATCAAAAAAATGCGATTCAAATGGTTTATCTTCAAATACTTGTGAAAGACATGATTTAACTTCAACAGCATGCGAAACAAACGAGTTAGCTCCAAATCCAAGCGAAACACATGATTTATGATCAAATTAATGCGAAGTAGAAGGGTTAGCTTCCAATCCAAGCGAAACACATGATATAGCTTCAAATCAATGCGAAGTAGAAGGCTTGGCTTCTAATCAATCCGAAACAAATTGCTTAGCTTCAAATACTTGTGATATACATGATATAGCTTTAAATGCAGGCGGAACAAACGAGTTAGCATCAAATACATGCGAAACACATGATTATGCTTCAAATCAATGCGAAGTAGAATGCTTACCTTCAATTCCATCCCAATCAAAAGGTTTAGCTTCAAATTCTTGTGATATACATAATTTGGCTTGAACTGCAGTCGTAATAAACGAGTTTGCTTCAAATCCAAGCAAAACACATGATTTAGCTTCAAATCAATGCGAAGTAGAAGGCTTAGCTTCAAATCCATGCGACACGAATGATTTAGCTTCAAATACTTGTGATATACATGATTTAGATTGAACTGCATTCGTAATAAACGAGTTAGCTTCAAATCCAAGCAAAACAAATGACTTAGCTTCAAATCCAAGCCAAACACTTTATTTAGCTTCAAATCAATGCGAAGCAGAAGGTTTAGCTTCAAATCAATGCGATGTAGAAGGTTTAGCTTCAAATCAATGCGATGTAGAAGGTTTAGCTTCAAATCCATGCCAAACACATGATTTAGCTTCAAATCCATGGGATGTAGAAGGTTTAGCTTCAAATCCATGCGAAACATATTATTTAGCTGCAAATCAGTGCGAAGTAGAAGGCTCAGGTTCAAATCCATGCGATTCAAATGGTTCATCTTCAAATACTTGTGAAAGACATGATTTAGCTTCAGCTGCATGCGAAACAAACGAGTTAGCTTCAAATCCATGCGAAACACATGATTTAGCTTCAAATCAATACGAAGTAGAAGGCTTAGCTTTAAATTCATTCGAAACGAAAAATTCAGCTTCAAATACTTGCGATATAAGTGATATAGCTTCCAATACAGGCGAATCGAACGAGTTAGCTTCAAATCCATGCGATACACTAGATTTAGCTTCAAATCAATGCGAAGTAGAAGGCTTAGCTTCAAATCCATTCGAAACAAATGATTTAGCTGCAAATCAATACGAAGTAGAAGGTTTAGCTTCAAATCCACGCGAAACAAATGGTTTAGCTACAAATACTTGTGATATACATTATCTAGCAACAACTGCATGCGAAACAAACGTGTTAGCTTCAAATCGATGCGATACACTCGATTTAGCTTCAAATCAATGCGATGTAGAAGGTTTAGCTTCAAATCAATAAGAGGTAGAAGGTTTAGCTTCAGATCAATAGAATGTAGAAGGATTAGCTTCAAATCAATGCGATGTAGAAGGTTTAGCATCAAATCCATGCGAAACAAATGGTTTAGCTATAAATACTTGTGATATACATGATATAGCTTCAAATGCAGGCGAAAAAAACGAGTTAGCTTCAAATCCATGCGAAAGACATGATTTAGCTTCAAATCAATGCGATGTAGAAGGTTTAGCTTCAAATCCAAGCGAAACACATGATTTAACTTCAAATATTTGCGATATACGTGATCTAGCTTCAAATACAGGCGAAACGAACGAGTTAGCTTCAAATCCATGCGAAACACATGATTTAGCTGCAAATCAATGCGATGTAGAAGGTTTAGCTTCATATCCATACGAAACACATGATTTAGCTGCAAATCAATGCGATGTAGAAGGTTTAGCTTCAAATCCATGCAAAACAAATGATTTAGCTACAAACACTTGGGGTATAAGTGATATAGCTTCAAATGCAGACTAATCAAACGAGTTAGCTTAAAAATCCAGGCGATACACATGATTTAGCTTCGAATACTTGCATATAGGTGATATAGATTCAACTGCAGGCGAAACGAACGAGTTAGCTTCAAATCCATGCGAAACACATGATTTAGCTTCAAATCAATGCGATGTAGAAGGTTTAGCTTCAAATTCATGCGATACACAAGATTTGGCTTCAAATCAATCCGAAGTAGAAGGCGTAGCTTCAAATCCATGCAAAACAAAATGTTTAGCTACACATACTTGTGATATACGTTATTTATATTCAACTGCATGCGCAAAAAACGAGTCAGCTTCAAATACATGCGAAACACATGATTTAGCAGCAAATCAATGCGATGTAGAAGGTTTAGCTTCAAATCCATGCGAATCAAATGATTTAGCTGCAAATCAGTGCGAAGTAGAAGGCTCAGGATCAAAAAAATGCGATTCAAATGGTTTATCTTCAAATACTTGTGAAAGACATGATTTAGCTTCAACAGCGTGCGAAACAAATGAGTTAGCTTCAAATCCATGCGAAGTAGAAGGCTTAGCTTCAAATCAATGCGATTCAAATGGTTTATCTTCAAATACTTGTGAATGACATGATTTAGCTTCAACAGCATGCGAAACAAACGAGTTAGCTCCAAATCCAAGCGAAACACATGATTTATGATCAAATTAATGCGAAGTAGAAGGCTTAGCTTCCAATCCAAGCGAAACACATGATATAGCTTCAAATCAATGCGAAGTAGAAGGCTTGGCTTCAAAATCATCCGAAACAAATTGCTTTAGCTTCAAATACTTGTGATATACATGACTATAGCTTTAAATGCAGGCGGAACAAACGAGTTTGCTTCAAATCCAAGCAAAACACATGATTTAGCTTCAAATCAATGCGAAGTAGAAGGCTTAGCTTCAAATCCATGCGACACGAATGATTTAGCTTCAAATACTTGTGATATACATGATTTAGCTTGAACTGCATTCGTAATAAACGAGTTAGCTTCAAATCCAAGCAAAACGAATGATTTAGCTTCAAATCCAAGCCAAACACTTTATTTAGCTTCAAATCAATGCGAAGCAGAAGGTTTAGCTTCAAATCAATGCGATGTAGAAGGTTTAGCTTCAAATCCATGCCAAACACATGATTTAGCTTCAAATCCATGGGATGTAGAAGGTTTAGCTTCAAATCCATGCGAAACATATTATTTAGCTGCAAATCAGTGCGAATTAGAAGGCTCAGGTTCAAATCCATGCGATTCAAATGGTGCATCTTCAAATACTTGTGAAAGACATGATTTAGCTTCAACTGCATGCGAACAAACGAGTTAGCTTCATATCCATGCGAAACACATGATTTAGCTTCAAATCAATACGAAGTAGAAGGCTTAGCTTCAAATCCATGCGAAACAAATAATTTAGCTTCAAATACTTGCGATATAAGTGATATAGCTTCAAATACAGGCGAATCGAACGAGTTAGCTTCAAATCCATGCGATACACTAGATTTAGCTTCAAATCAATGCGAAGTAGAAGGTTTAAGCTTCATATCCATGCGATACACTAGATTTAGCTGCAAATCAATGCCGATGTAGAAGGTTTAGCTTCATATCCATGCGATACACTAGATTTAGCTTCAAATCAATGCGATGTAGAAGGTTCAGCTTCAAATCCATACGACACATATTATTTAGCTTCAAATACTTCCTATATAAGTGATATAGCTTCCAATGCATACGAAACAAACGAGTTAGCTTCAAATCCAAGCGAAATACTTAATTTAGCTTCAAATCAATGCGATGTAGGAGGTTTAGCTTCAAATCCGTGCGAAACAAATGATTAGGCTTCAAATCAAATCGAAGTACAGGGCTTAGATTCAAATCCATGCGAAACAAATGGTTTAGCTACAAATACTTGTGATATACGTTTATTTAGATTTAACAGCATGCGCAACGAACGAGTTAGCTTCAAATCCATGCGAAACAACATGATTTTGCTGCACAATCATGCGATGTAGAAGGTTTAGCTTCAAATCCATGCGAAACAAATGATTTAGCTTCAGATACTTGCGATGTAAGTTATATAGTTCCAAGAATGCAGGCGAATCAAACGATATAGATACAAATCCATGCGAAACAAATGATTTAGCTGCAAATGCAATGCGATGTAGAAGGTTTAGCTTCAAATCCATGCGTAACGCATGATTTACCTTCAAATCAATTCGAAGTACACGGCTTAGCTTCAAATCCATGCGAAACAAATGGTTTAGCTTCAAATACTTGTGATATACGTTATTTATATCTAACTGCATGCGCAACGAACTAGTTAGCTTCAAATCCATGCGAAACACCATGATTTAGCTTCAAAATCAATGCAAAAGGTAGAGGGCTTAGCTTCAAATCCATGCGAAACGAATGATTTAGCTTCAAATACTTGCGAATATAAGGGATACAGCTTCAAATACATGCGAAACAAACGAGTTAGCTTCAAATACTTGCGATATAAATGAAACAGCTTCAAATGCAGAAAAACAAACGAGTTAGCTTCACATGCGTGCGAAACACATGATTTAGCTTCAAATCAAAGGCGAATCACTTGATTTAGCTACAAATCAATGCGATGTTAGATGATTTGCTTCAAGTCCATGAGAAACAAATGATTTAGCGTCAGATACTTGCGATATAAATGATATAGCTTCAAATGCAGGCGACACAAACGAGTTAGCTACAAATCCATGTGAAACACATGATTAAGGTGCAAATCAAGGCGATGTGGAAGGCTTTGCTTCAAATCCATGCGAAAGAAATAATTTAGCTTCAAATCAGTGCGATGTAGGAGGCTTAGCTTCAAAACCCATGCGTAACACATGATTTAGATTCAAATTCATGCGAAACACATGGTACAGCTTCAAATTCATGCGAAACAAATGGTTTAACTTCAGATACTTGTGATAAACATGATTTATATTCAACTCCCATGCGAAACGAACGCATTAGCTTCAAAACAAAACGATACACATGATTTAGCTTCAAAACTATGCGATGTAGAAGACTTAGCTTCAAATCAATGCGATACATAGGATTTAGCTTCAAATCAATGCGAAGTAGAAAGCTTATCTTCAAATACATGCGAAACGAAAGATTTTAGCTTCAAATACTTGCGATATAAATGATATAGCTTCATATGCAGGCGAAACGAACGAGTTTGTTTCAAATCATGCGACACACATGATTTAGATGCAAATCAATGCGAAGTAGAATGATTAGCTTCAAATCCAAGCGAACAAATGATTTAGCTTCAAATACTTGTGGTATACGTTATTTAGATTTAACTGCATGCGCAACGAACTAGTTAGCTTCAAATCTATGCGAAACACATGATTTAGCTGCAAATCAATGCGATGTAGAAGGTTGAGCTTCAAATCCATGCGAAACAAATGATTAAGCTTCAAACACTTGGGGTATAAGTGATATAGCTTCAATTTGCAGACTAATCAAGCGAGTTAGCTTCAAAATCCATGCGATACACATGATTTAGCTTCAAATACTTGCGATATAAGTGATGTAGATTCAACTGCAGGCGAAACGAACGAGTTAGCTTCAAATCCATGCGAAACACATGATTTAGCTGCAAATCAATGCGATGTAGAAGGTTTAGCTTCATATCCAAGCGATACACTAGATTTAGCTGCAAATCAATGCGATGTAGAGGTTTAGCTTCATATCCCATGCGATACACTAGATTTAGCTTCAAGTCAATGCGATGTAGAAGGATCAGCTTCAAATCCATACGACACATATGATTTAGCTTCAAATACTTCCTATATAAGTGATATAGCTTCCAGTGCATACGAAACAAACGAGTTAGCTTTCAAATTCAAGCGAAATACTTAATGTAGCTACAAATCAATGCGATGTAGAAGGTTTAGCTTCAAATCCGTGCGAAACATATGATTAGGCTTCAAGTCAAATCGAAGTACAGGGCTTAGATTCAAATCCATGCGAAACAAATGGTTTAGCTACAAATACTTGTGATATACGGTATTTAGATTTAACAGCATGCGCAACGAACGAGTTAGCTTCAAATCCATGCCAAACACATGTTTAGCTGCAAATCAATGCGATGTAGAAGGTTTAGCTTCAAATCCATGCGTAACAAATGATTTAGCTTCAGATACTTGTGATATAAGTGAAATAGTTCCAAATGCAGGCGAAACAAACGATATAGATACCAATCCATGCGAAACAAATTATTTAGCTGCAAATCAATGCGATGTAGAAGGTTAGCTTCATATCCATGCGATACACTAGATTTAGCTGCAAATCAATGCGATGTAGAAGGTTTAGCTTCATATCCATGCGATACACTAGATTTAGCTTCAAATCAATGCGATGTAGAAGGTTCAGCTTCAAATCCATGCGATGTAGAAGGTTCAGCTTCAAATCCATGCGAAACGAATGATTTAGGCTTCAGATACTTGCGATGTAAGTGATATAGTTCCAAATGCAGGCGAAACAAACGATATAGATACAAATCCATGTGAAACAAATTATTTAGCTGCAGAATCAATGCGATGTAGAAGGTTTAGCTTCAAATCCATGCGAAACAAATGATTAAGCTTCAAACACTTGGGGTGTATAAGTGATGTAGATTCAACTGCAGGCGAAACGAACGAGTTAGCTTAAAATCCATGCGAAACACATGATTTAGCTGCAAATCAATGCGATGTAGAAGGTTTAGCTTCATATCCATGCGATACACTAGATTTAGCTGCAAATCAATGCGATGTAGAAGGTTAGCTTCATATCCATGCGATACACTAGATTTAGCTTCAAATCAATGCGATGTAGAAGGTTCAGCTTCAAATCCATACGACACATATTATTTAGCTTCAAATACTTCCTATATAAGTGATATAGCTTCCAATGCATACGAAACAAACGAGTTAGCTTCAAATCCAAGCGAAATACTTAATTTAGCTTCAAATCAATGCGATGTAGGGAGGTTTAGCTTCAAATCCGTGCGAAACAAATGATTAGCTTCAAATCAAATCGAAGTACAGGGCTTAGATTCAAATCCATGCGAAACAAATGGTTTAGCTACAAATACTTGTGATATACGTTATTTAGATTTAACAGCATGCGCAACGAACGAGTTAGCTTCAAATCCATGCGAACACATTGATTTTGCTGCAAATCAATGCGATGTAGAAGGGTTTAGCTTCAAATCCATGCGGAAACAAATGATTTAGCTTCAGATACTTGCGATGTAAGTTATATAGTTCCAAATGCAGGCGAATCAAACGATATAGATACAAATCCATGCGAAACAAATGATATAGGCTGCAAATCAATGCGATGTAGAAGGTTTAGCTTCAAATCCATGCGTAACGCATGATTTACCCTTCAAATCAATTCGAAGTACACGGCTTAGCTTCAAATCCATTGCGAAACAAATGGTTTAGCTTCAAATACTTGTGATATACGTTATTTATATCTAACTGCATGCGCAACGAACTAGTTAGCTTCAAATCCATGCGAAACACATGATTTAGCTTCAAATCAATGCAAAGTAGAGGGGCTTAGGCTTCAAATCCATGCGAAACGAATGATTTAGCTTCAAATACTTGCGAATATAAGGGATACAGCTTCAAATACATGCGAAACAAACGAGTTAGCTTCAAATACTTGCGATATAAATGAAACAGCTTCAAATGCAGAAAAAACAAACGAGTTAGCTTCACATGCGTGCGAAACACATGATTTAGCTTCAAATCAAAGCGAATCACTTGATTTAGCTACAAATCAATGCGATGTAGATGGATTTGCTTCAAGTCCATGAGAAACAAATGATTTAGCGTCAGATACTTGCGATATAAATGATATATGCTTCAAATGCAGGCGACACAAACGAGTTAGCTACAAATCCATGTGAAACACATGATTAAGGTGCAAATCAAGGCGATGTGGAAGGCTTTGCTTCAAATCCATGCGAAAGAAATAATTTAGCTTCAAATCAGTGCGATGTAGGAGGCTTAGCTTCAAAACCCATGCGTAACACATGATTTAGATTCAAAATTCATGCGAAACACATGGTACAGCTTCAAATTCATGCGAAACAAATGGTTTAACTTCAGATACTTGTGATAAACATGATTTATATTCAACTCCATGCGAACACGAACGCATTAGCTTCAAAACAAAACGATACACATGATTTAGCTTCAAAACTATGCGATGTAGAAGACTTAGCTTCAAATCAATGCGATACATAGGATTTAGCTTCAAATCAATGCGAAGTAGAAAGCTTATCTTCAAATACATGCGAAACGAAAGATTTAGCTTCAAATACTTGCGATATAAATGATATAGCTTCATATGCAGGCGAAACGAACGAGTTTGTTTCAATCCATGCGACACACATGATTTAGATGCAAATCAATGCGAAGTAGAATGATTAGCTTCAAATCCAAGCGAAACAAATGATTTAGCTTCAAATACTTGTGGTATACGTTATTTAGATTTAACTGCATGCGCAACGAACTAGTTAGCTTCAAATCTATGCGAAACACATGATTTAGCTGCAAATCAATGCGATGTAGAAGGTTGAGCTTCAAATCCATGCGAAACAAATGATTAAGCTTCAAACACTTGGGGTATAAGTGATATAGCTTCAATTTGCAGACTAATCAAGCGAGTTAGCTTCAAAATCCATGCGATACACATGATTTAGCTTCAAATACTTGCGATATAAGTGATGTAGATTCAACTGCAGGCGAAACGAACGAGTTAGCTTCAAATCCATGCGAAACACATGATTTAGCTGCAAATCAATGCGATGTAGAAGGTTTAGCTTCATATCCAAGCGATACACTAGATTTAGCTGCAAATCAATGCGATGTAGAAGGTTTAGCTTCATATCCATGCGATACACTAGATTTAGCTTCAAGTCAATGCGATGTAGAAGGATCAGCTTCAAATCCATACGACACATATGATTTAGCTTCAAATACTTCCTATATAAGTGATATAGCTTCCAGTGCATACGAAACAAACGAGTTAGCTTCAAATTCAAGCGAAATACTTAATGTAGCTACAAATCAATGCGATGTAGAAGGTTTAGCTTCAAATCCGTGCGAAACATATGATTAGGCTTCAAGTCAAATCGAAGTACAGGGCTTAGATTCAAATCCATGCGAAACAAATGGTTTAGCTACAAATACTTGTGATATACGGTATTTAGATTTAACAGCATGCGCAACGAACGAGTTAGCTTCAAATCCATGCCAAACACATGATTTAGCTGCAAATCAATGCGATGTAGAAGGTTTAGCTTCAAATCCATGCGTAACAAATGATTTAGCTTCAGATACTTGTGATATAAGTGAAATAGTTCCAAATGCAGGCGAAACAAACGATATAGATACCAATCCATGCGAAAACAAATTATTTAGCTGCAAATCAATGCGATGTAGAAGGTTTAGCTTCATATCCATGCGATACACTAGATTTAGCTGCAAATCAATGCGATGTAGAAGGTTTAGCTTCATATCCATGCGATACACTAGATTTAGCTTCAAATCAATGCGATGTAAGGAAAGGTAAGGTCAGCTTCAAATCCATGCGATGTAGAAGGTTCAGCTTCAAATCCATGCGAAACGAATGATTTAGCTTCAGATACTTGCGATGTAAGTGATATAGTTCCAAATGCAGGCGAAACAAACGATATAGATACAAATCCATGTGAAACAAATTATTTAGCTGCAAATCAATGCGATGTAGAAGGTTTAGCTTCAAATCCATGCGTAACGCATGATTTACCTTCAAATCAATTCGAAGTACACGGCTTAGCTTCAAATCCATGCGAAACAAATGGTTTAGCTTCAAATACTTGTGATATACGTTATTTAGATCTAACTACATGCGCAACGAACTAGTTAGCTTCAAATCCATGCGAAACACATGATTTAGCTGCAAATCAATGCGATGTAGAAGGTTTAGCTTCAAATCCATGCGGAACAAATGTTTTAGCTTGAAACACTTGGGATATAAGCGATATAGCTTCAAATGCAGACGAATCAAACGAGTTAGCTTGAAAATCCATGCGATACACATGATTTAGATTCAATTCAATGCGAAGTAGAATGATCAGCTTCAAATCCATGCGAATCAAATGATTTAGGTATAGATACTTGCGACACAAGTGATATAGCTTCAACTGCAGGGGAAACAAACGAGTTAGCTTCAAATCGATGCAAAACACATGATTCAGCTTCAAATCAATGCTATGTAGAAGGTTTAGCATCAAATCCATGCGGAACAAATGATTTAGATTCAGATACTTGCGATGTAAGTGATATAGTTCCAAATGCAGGCGAAACAAACGATATAGATACAAATCAATGCGAAACAAATTATTTAGCTGCAAATCAATGCGATGTAGAAGGTTTAACTTCAATCCATGCGTAACGCATGATTTACCTTCAAATCAATTCGAAGTACACGGCTTACCTTCAAATCCATGCGAAACAAATGGTTTAGCTTCAAATACTTGTGATATACGTTATTTAGATCTAACTGCATGCGCAACGAACTAGTTAGCTTCAAATCCATGCGAAATACATGATTTAGCTTCAAATCAATGCAAAGTAGAGGGCTTAGCTTCAAGTCCATGAGAAACAAATGATTAGCTTCAGATACTTGCGATATAAATGATATACCTTCAAATGCAGGCGACACAAACGAGTTATCTACAAATCCATGTGAAACACATGATTAAGGTGCAAATCAAGGCGATGTGGAAGGCTTTGCTGCAAATCCATGCGAAAGAAATAATTTAGCTTCAAATCAGTGCGATGTAGGAGGCTTAGCTTCGAAACCCATGCGTAACACATGATTTATATTCAAATTCATGCGAAACACATGGTACAGCTTCAAATTCATGCGAAACAAATGGTTTAACTTCAGACACTTGTGATAACATGATTTATATTCAACTCCATGCGAAACAAACGAATTAGTTTCAAAACAATGCGATACACATGATTTAGCTTCAAATCTATGCGAAGTAGAAGACTTAGCTTCAAATCAATGCGATACATAGGATTTAGCTTCAAATCAATGCGAAATAGAAGGCTTATCTCCAAATCCATGCGAAGCGAAAGATTTAGCTTCAAATACTTGCGATATAAATGATATAGCTTCATATGCAGGCGAAACGAACGAGTTTGTTTCAAATCCATGCGACACACATGATTTAGATGCAAATCAATGCGAAGTAGAATGATTAGCTTCAAATCCATGCGAAACAAATGATTTAGCTTCAAATACTTGTGGTATACGTTATTTAGATTTAACTGCATGCGCAACGAACTAGATAGCTTCAAATCCATGCGAAACACATGATTTAGCTGCAAATCACAGCGATGTAGAAGGTTTAGCTTCAAATCCATGCGAAACAAATAATTTAGCTTCAAATACTTGCGATATAAGTGATGTAGATTCAACTGCAGGCGAAACGAACGAGTTAGCTTAAAATCCATGCGAAACACATGATTTAGCTGCAAATCAATGCGATGTAGAAGGTTTAGCTTCATATCCATGCGAAACAAATGATTTAGCTTGAAACACTTGGGATATAAGCGATATAGCTTCAAATGCAGACGAATCAAACGAGTTAGCTTGAAAATCCATGCGATACACATGATTTAGATTCAATTCAATGCGATGTAGAAGGTTTAGCTTCAAATCCAGGCGAAACAAATGATTAAGCTTCAATCACTTGTGGTATAAGTGATATAGCATCAAATGCAGACTAATCAAACGAGTTAGCTTCAAAATCCATGCGATGCACATGATTTAGCATCAAATACTTGCGATATAAGTGATGTAGTTCCAACTGCAGGCGAAACGAACGAGTTAGCTTCAAATCCATGCGAAACACATGATTTAGCTGCAAATCAATGCGATGTAGAAGGTTTAGCTTCATATCCATGCGATACACTAGATTTAGCTTCAAATCAATGCGATGTAGAAGGTTCAGCTTCAAATCCATACAACACATATGAATTAGCTTCAAATACTTCCGATATAAGTGATATAGCTTCAAATGCATACGAAACAAACGAGTTAGCTTCAAATCCAAGCGAAATACTTAATTTAGCTTCAAATCAATGCGATGTAGAAGGTTTAGCTTCAAATCCATGCCAAACACATGATTTAGCTTCAAATCCATGGGATGTAGAAGGTTTAGCTTCAAATCCAAGCGAAACACATTATTTAGCTGCAAATCAGTGAGAAGTAGAAGTCTCAGGTTCAAATCGATGCGATTCAAATAGATTATCTTCAAATACTTGTGGAAGACATGATTTAGCTTCAACTTCATGCGAAACAAACGAGTTAGCTGCAAGTCCATGCGAAACACATGATTTAGCTGCAAATCAATGCGATGCAGAAGGTTTAGCTTTAAAACCATGTGAAACAAACGATTTAGCATCAGATAATTGCGATATAAGTGATATAGCTTCACATGCAGACGAAACAAACGAGTTAGCTTCAAATCCAAGCGAAATACATAATTTAGCTTCAAAGCAATGCGATGTAGAAGGTTTAGCATCAAATCCGTGCGAAACAAATGATTTAGCTTCAAATCAAATCGATGTACAGGACTTAGATTCAAATCCATGCGAAACAAATGGATTAGCTACAAATACTTGTGGAAGACATGATTTAGCTTCAACTTCATGCGCAACGAACGAGTTAGCTTCAAATCCATGCGAAACACATGATTTAGCTGCAAATCAATGCGATGTAGAAGGTTTAGCTTCAAATCCATGCGAAACAAACGATTTAGCTTGAAACACTTGGGATATAAGCGATATAGCTTCAAATGCAGACGAATCAAACGAGTTAGCTTGAAAATCCATGCGATACACATGATTTAGATTCAATACAATGCGAAGTAGAATGATCAGCTTCAAATCCATGCGAATCAAATGATTTAGGTTTAGATACTTGCGACACAAGTGATATAGCTTCAACTGCAGGGGAAACAAACGAGTTAGCTTCAAATCGATGCAAAACACATGATTCAGCTTCAAATCAATGCTATGTAGAAGGTTTAGCATCAAATCCATGCGGAACAAATGATTTAGATTCAGATCCTTGCGATGTAAGTGATATAGTTTCAAATGCAGGCGAAACAAACGAGATAGCTACAAATCCATGCGAAACACATGATTTAGCTGCAAATCAATGCGATGTAGAAGGTTTTGCTTCAAATCCATCCGAAACAAATGATTTAGCTTCAGATACTTGCGATGTAAGTGATATAGTTTCAAATGCAGGCGAAACAAACGAGTTAGCTTCAAGTCCATGCGAAACACATGATTTAGCTGCAAATCAATGCGATGTAGAAGGTTTAGCTTCAAAACCATGCGAAACAAACGATTTAGCGTCAGATACTTGCGATATAAGTGATATAGCTTCAAATGCGGACGAAACAAACGAGTTAGCTTCAAATCCAAGCGAAATACATAATTTAGCTTCAAATCAATGCGATGTAGAAGGTTTAGCTTCAAATCCGTGCGAAACAAATGATTTAACTTCAAATCAAATCGATGTACAGGGCTTAGCTCCAAATGCATGCGAAACAAGTGGTTTAGCTTCATTTACTTGTGATATACGTTATTTAGATTTAACTGCATGCGCAACAAACTAGTTAGCTTCAAATCCATGCGAAACACATGATTTAGCTTCAAATCAATGCTATGTAGAAGGTTTAGCATCAAATCCATGCGGAACAAATGATTTAGATTCAGATACTTGCGATGTAAGTGATATAGTTTCAAATGCAGGAGAAACAAACGAGATAGCTACAAATCTATTCGAAACACATGATTTAGCTTCAAATCAATGCGATGTAGAAGGTTTAGCTTCAAATCCGTGCGAAACAAATGATTTAACTTCAAATCAAATCGATGTACAGGGCTTAGCTCCAAATGCATGCGAAACAAGTGGTTTAGCTTCATTTACTTGTGATATACGTTATTTAGATTTAACTGCATGCGCAACAAACGAGTTAGCTTCAAAATCCATGCGATACACATGATTTAGCTTCAAATACTTGCGATATAAGTGATGTAGTTCCAACTGCAGGCGAAACGAACGAGTTAGCTTCAAATCCATGCGAAACACATGATTTAGCTGCAAATCAATGCGATGTAGAAGGTTTAGCTTCAGATCCATGCGATACACTAGATTTAGCTTCAAATCAATGCGATGTAGAAGGTTTAGATTCATATCCGTACGAAACAAATGATTTAGCTTGAAACACTTGGGATATAAGCGATATAAAAGCGATATAAAAATCTAAGCGAAACACATAATTTAGCTTCATAACAGTGCGATGTAGAAGGTTTAGCTTCATATCCGTGCGAAACAAATGATTTTGCTTCAAACACTTGGGATATAAGTGATATAGAATCAACTGCAGGCGAAACAAACAAGATTACTTCAAAACCATGCGATACATATGATTTAGCTTCAACTCAAAGCTCAGCTTCAAGTCCATGCGAAGCAAATGATTTAGGTTCAGATACTTGCGATATAAGTGATATAGCTTCAAATGCAGGAGAAACAGATCAGTTAGCTCCAAATCCATGCCAAACAAATGATTTAGGTTCAGATACTTGCGATATAAGTGATATAGCTTCAAATGCAGGAGAAACAAACGAGTTAGCTTCAAATCCATGCGAAACACATGATTTAGCTTCAAATCAATGCGATGTAGAAGGTTTAGCCTCAAATCCGTGCGAAACAAATGATTTAGCTTCAAATCAAATCGATGTACAGGACTTAGATTCAAATCCATGCGAAACAAATGGTTTAGCTACAAATACTTGTGATATACGTTATTTAGATTTAGCAGCATGCGCAACGAACGAGTTAGCTTCAAATCCATGCGAAACACATGATTTAGCAGCAAGTCAATGCGATGTAGAAGGTTTAGCTTCAAATCCATGCGAAACAAATGATTTAGCTTGAAACACTTGGGATATAAGCGATATAGCTTCAAATGCAGACGAATCAAACGAGTTAGCTTGAAAATCCATGCGATACACATGATTTAGATTCAATTCAATGCGAAGTAGAATGATCAGCTTCAAATCCATGCGAATCAAATGATTTAGGTTTAGATACTTGCGACACAAGTGATATAGCTTCAACTGCAGGGGAAACAAACGAGTTAGCTTCAAATCGATGCAAAACACATGATTCAGCTTCAAATCAATGCTATGTAGAAGGTTTAGCATCAAATCCATGCGGAACAAATGATTTAGATTCAGATACTTGCGATGTAAGTGATATAGTTTCAAATGCAGGAGAAACAAACGAGATAGCTACAAATCTATTCGAAACACATGATTTAGCTGCAAATCAATGCGATGTAGAAGGTTTAGCTTCAAATCCATCCGAAACAAATGATTTAGCTTCAGATACTTGCGATGTAAGTGATATAGTTTCAAATGCAGGCGAAACAAACGAGTTAGCTTCAAGTCCATGCGACACACATGATTTAGCTGCAAATCAATGCGATGTAGAAGGTTTAGCTTCAAAACCATGCGAAACAAACGATTTAGCGTTAGATACTTGCGATATAAGTGATATAGCTTCAAATGCAGACGAAACAAACGAGTTAGCTTCAAATCCAAGCGAAATACATAATTTAGCTTCAAATCAATGCGATGTAGAAGGTTTAGCTTCAAATCCGTGCGAAACAAATGATTTAACTTCAAATCAAATCGATGTACAGGGCTTAGCTTCAAATGCATGCGAAACAAATGGTTTAGCTTCATTTACTTGTGATATACGTTATTTAGATTTAACTGCATGCGCAACAAACTAGTTAGCTTCAAATCCATGCGAAACACATGATTTAGCTGCAAATCAATGCGATGTAGAAGGTTTAGATTCAGATCCATGCGATACACTAGATTTAGCTTCAAATCAATGCGATGTAGAAGGTTTAGATTCAAATCCGTACGAAACAAATGATTTAGCTTGAAACACTTGGGATATAAGCGATATAAAAGCGATATAAAAATCTAAGCGAAACACATAATTTAGCTTCATAACAGTGCGATGTAGAAGGTTTAGCTCCATATCCGTGCGAAACAAATGATTTTGCTTCAAACACTTGGGATATAAGTGATATAGAATCAACTGCAGGCGAAACAAACAAGATTACTTCAAAACCATGCGATACATATGATTTAGCTTCAACTCAAAGCTCAGCTTCAAGTCCATGCGAAGCAAATGATTTAGGTTCAGATACTTGCGATATAAGTGATATAGCTTCAAATGCAGGAGAAACAAATCAGTTAGCTCCAAATCCATGCGAAACAAATGATTTAGGTTCAGATACTTGCGATATAAGTGATATAGCTGCAAATGCAGGAGAAACAAACGAGTTAGCTTCAAATCCATGCGAAACACATGATTTAGCTGCAAACCAATGCGATGCAGAAAGCTTAGCTTCAAATCCATGCGAAAGAAATAATTTAGCTTCAAATCAGTGCGATGTAGGAGGCTTAGCTTCAAAACCCATGCGAAACGAATGATTTAGATTCAAATACATGCGAAACTCATTATTTAGCTTCATATTCTTGCGAAACAAATGGGTTATATTCAGATACTTGTTATAAACATGATTTAGTTTCAACTGCATGCGAAACAAACGAGTTGGCTTCAAATCCAAGGGAAACACATGATTTAGCTTCAATTCAATGCAAAGTAGAAGGCTTAGCTTCAAATCCATGCGAATCAAATGGTTTAGCTTCAAAACAGTGCGAAGTACAAGGCTTAGCTTCAAATCCATACGAAAAAAATGATTTACGTTCAGATACTTGCGATATAAGTGATATAGCATCATATGTAGGAGAAACAAACGAGTTAGCACCAAATCCATGCGGAACAAATGATTTAGCTTCAAGTCAATGCGAAGTAGAAGGCTTAGCTTCAAATCCATGCGGAACAAATGATTTTTCTTCAAATTCTTGCGATACGAGTGATACAACTTCAAATGCAGGCAAAACAAACCAGTTATCTTCAATTCCATGCGAAGCACATGATTTAGCTTAAAATTCAAGCGATACACATGGAATAAATTCAAATTCGTGCGAAACAAGTGCTTTAGGTTCAGATACTTGTGATATACATGATTTAGCATCAACTACATGCGAAACAAACGAGTGAGATTCAAATCCATGCGAAACACATAACTTAGCTTCAAATCAATGCGAAGTAGAAGACTTAGCATCTAATCCATGCGAAATAAGTGAGTTACATTCAAATACGTGCGATATAAATGAAATAGCTTCAAAAGCAGGCGGAACAAACGAGTTAGCTTCAAATCCATGCGAAGCACATGATTTAGCTTCTAATGAGTGCGAAGTAGAAGGCTTAGCTTCATAGCCATGCGAAACAAATATTTTAACTTCAGATACTTGCGATATAAATGATGTAGCTTTAAATGCAGGCTATACAAATGAGTTAGCTTCAAATCCATGAAAAACACATGATTTAGCGTCAAATCAATGCGAAGTAGAAGGCTAAGCTTCAAATCCATGCGACACAATTGATTGAGCATCAAATAATTGAGATATAAATGATATAGCTTCAAATGCAGGCGAAACAAACAAGTTAGCTTCAAATCGATGCAAAACACATGATTCAGCTTCAGGTCAATGCGATGTAGACGGTTTAGCTTCCAAACCATGCGAAACAAATGATATAGCTTCAGATACTTGCGGTATAAATAAAATAACTACAAATACAGGAGGAACAAACGAGTTAGCTTCCAATCCATGCGATACACATGATTTAGATTCTAATCAATGCGAACTAGAAGGCTTAGCTTCAAATCCATTCGAAACACATTATTTAACTTCAAATCAACGCGAACACATGGTATAGCTTCGTATTCTTGCGAAACAAATGCGTTAGCTTCAGATACTTGTGATAAATATGATTTAGATTCAACTGCATGCGAAACAATCGAGACAGCTTCAAATCCTTGCGAAACACATGATTTAGCTTATAATCACTGCGAAGTAGATGGCTTAGCATTAAATCCATGCGAAACACATGATTTAGCTTGAAATCAGTGCGAAGTAGAAGGCTTAGCTTCAAATGCATGCGAATCAAATGGTTTAGCTTCAAACACTTGCGATATAAGTGATATAGCTTCAAATGCAGGCGAAACAAACGAGTTAGTTTCAATATCCAAGAGAAACACATGATTAAGCTGCAAACCAATGCGATGTAGAAGGCTTAGCTTCAAATCCATGCAAAAAAAATAATTTATCTTCAAATCAGTGCGATGTAGGAGGCTTAGCTTCAAAACCATGCGAAACGAATGATTTAGCGTCAAATATTTGCGAATATAAGGGATACAGCTTTAAATGTATGCGAAACAAACGAGTTAGCTTCAAATACTTGCGATATAATTGAAGTAGGTTCAAAAGGAGGAAAAACAAACGAGATTGCTTCAAATCCATGCGAAACACATGATGTAGCATATAATGAATGCGAACTAGAAGGCTTAGCTTCAAATCCATTCGAAACACATTATTTAGCTCCAAATCAACGCGAACACATGGTATAGCTTCGTATTGTTGCGAAACAAATGCGTTAGCTTCAGACACTTGTGATAAACATGATTTAGATTCAACTGCATGCGAAACAAACGAGTCAGCTTCAAATCCATGCGAAACACATGATTAAGCTTTAAATCAATACGAAGTATAAGGCTTAGATTCAAATCCAAGCGAATCAAATGGTTTAGCTTCAAATACTTACCTTATAAATGAAATTGCTTCAAATGCATGCGAAACACATGATTTAGGTTCAAATTAGTGGGGAACACTTGGTTTAGCATCAAATACATGCGAAACATAGTGTTCTACTTCAGATACTAATGATATACATAATTTAGCTTCAACTGAATGCGAAACAATCGAGTTAGCTTCAAATCCAAGCGAAACACTTGATTTAGCTTCAAATCACTGCGATGTAGAAGGTTTAGCATGAAATCCATGCGCAACAAATGATTTAGCTTCAGATACTTGCGATGTAAGTGATATAGTTTCAAATGCAGGCGAAACAAACGAGATAGCTTCAAATCCATGCGAAACAAATGATTTAGCTGCAAATCAATGCGATGTAGAAGGTTTAGCTTCAAATCCATGCGTAACACATGATTTACCTTCAAATCAATTCGAAGTACACGGCTTAGATTCAAATCCATGCGAAACAAATTGTTTAGCTACAAATTCTTGTGTTATACATTATTTAGATTCAACTGCATGCGCAACAATCGAGTCAGCTTCAAATATATGCGAAACACATGATTTAGCAGCAAATCAATGCGATGTAGATGGTTTAGCTTCAAATCCATACGATTCAAATGGTTCATCTTCAAATACTTGTGAAAGACATGATTTAGCTTCAACTGCATGCGAAACAAACGAGTTAGCTTCAAATCCATGCCAAACACATGATTCAGCTGCAAATCAATGCGATGTAGAAGGTTTAGCTTCAAATCCAAGCCAAACACAAGATTTAGCTTCAACTCCATGAGATGTAGAAGATTCATCTTCAAACCCATGCGAAACAAAATATTCAGCTGCAAATCAGTGCGAAGTAGAAGGATCAGGTTCAAATCAATGCGATTCAAATGGATTATCTTCAAATACTTGTGAAAGACACTATTTAGCTTCAACTGCATGCGAAACGATCGAGTTAGATTCAAATCCATGCGAAACACATGATTAAGCTTCAAATCAATGCGATGTAGAAGGTTTAGCTTCAAAACCATGCGAAACAAACGATTTAGCATCAGATACTTCCGATATAAGTGATATAGCTTCAAATGCATACGAAACAAACGAGTTAGCTTCAGATCCAAGCGAAATACATAATTTAGCTTCAAATCAATTCGATGTAGAAGGTTTAGCTTCAAATCCATGCGATACGCATGTTTTACCTTCAACTCAATTCGAAGTACACGGCTTAGATTCAAATCCATGCCAAACAAATTGTTTAGCTACAAATACTTGTGATATACGTTATTTAGATTCAACTGCATGCGCAACAAACGAGTCAGCTTCAAATGCATGCGAAACACATGATTTAGCAGCAAATCAGTGTGATGTAGAAGGTTTAGCTTCAAATCCTCGCGAAACAAATGATTTAGCTTCAATTACTTGCAATATAAGTGACATAGCATCAAATGCAGGCGAAACAAACGAGTTAGCTTCGAATCCATGCGAAACACATGATTGAGCTACAAATCAATGCGAAGTAGGAGGCTTAGCTTCAAATCCGTGCGAATCACATAATTTAGCTGCAAATCAATGCGATGTAGAAGGTTTAGCTTCAAATCCATGGGAAACAAATGATTTAGGTTCAGATGCTTGCGATATAAGTGATATAGCTTCAAATGCTGACGAAACAAACGGGTTAGCTACAAATCCATGCGAAACACATGATTTAGCTTCTAATCAATGCGAAGTAGAAGGCTTAGCTTCAAATTCATGCGGAACAAATGGATTAGCTTCAGATACTTATGATATACATAATTTAGCTTCAACTGCGTGCGAAACAAACGAGTTAGCTACAAATCCATGCGAATCACATGATTTATCTTCAAATTCATGCGAAACACATGGTTAAGCTGCAATTCCATGCGAATCAAATGGTTTAGCTTCGAATAATTGTGATATACATGATTTAGATTCAACTGCATGCGAAACAAACGAGCTACCTTGAAATCCATGCGAAACACATGATTTAGCTTCAAATCAATATCATGTAGAAGGTTTAGCTTCAAATCCATGCGAAACAAATGATTTAGCTTCAAACACTTGGGATATAAGTGATATAGATTCAAATGCAGACGAAACAAACGAGCTAGCATCAAATCCAAGCGAAACAAATGATTTAGCTGCAAATCAATGCGATGTAGAAGGATAAGCTTCAAATACATGCAAAACAAATGATTTAGCACAAGAACTTGCGATATAAGTGAAATAGCTTCAAATGCAGGGAGAACAAACGAGTTAGCTCAAAATCTATGCGAAACAAGTGATTTAGGTTCAAATCAATGCGAAGTAGAAGGCTTTGCTTCAAATCCATGCGAAACAAATGGTTTAGCAACATATACTTGTGATACACGCTATTTAGCTTCATCTGCATGCGAAACTAACTACGTAGCTTCAAATACAAGCGAAACACATGATTTAGCTTCAAATCAGTGCGAAGTAGAAGGTTTCGCATCAAATACATGAGAAACAAAAGATTTAGTTTCAAATCAATGCGATGTAGAAGGATTAGCTTCAAATCAATGCTATGTAGAAGGTTTAGCTTCAAATCCATGCGAAACAAATGATTTTGCTTCAAACAGTTGGGATATAAGTGATATAGAATCAACAGCTGGCGAAACAAACAAGATTGCTACAAAACCATGCGATACATATGATTTAGCTTCAACTCAATGCGAAGTGGAAGGCTTAGCTTCAAGTCCATGCGAAGCAAATGATTTAGGTTCAGATACTTGGGATTTAAGTGATATAGCTTCAAATGCAGGGGAAACAAACGAGTTAGCTCCAATTCCATGCGATACAAATAACTTAGTTTCTGATGAATGGGAAGTAGAAGGCTTCGCTTCAAATCCATGCGAAACAAATGATTTCTGTTCAGATACTTGCGATATAAGTGATATAGCTTCAATGCAGGCGTAACAAACGAGTTAGCTTCCAATCCATGAGAAACACATGATTTAGCTTCAAATAAATGCGAAGAAGAGGGCTTCGCTTCAAATCTATGCGACTCAAAAGGTTCCGCTTCAAATACTTGTGATATTCATGATTTAGCTTCAAATGCTGGGGAAACGAACATGTTAGCTTCAAATCCATGCGAAACACATGATTTAGATGCAAATCAATGCGATGTAGAAGGTTTAGCTTCAAATCCATGCGAATCAAATTATTTAGATTCAAATACTTGCGATATAAATGATACAGCTCCAAATAGATGCGAAACAAATGAGTTAGCTTCATATCCATGCGATACACTAGATTTAGCTGCAAATCAATGCGATGTAGAAGGTTTAGCTTCATATCCATGCGATACACTAGATTTAGCTTCAAATCAATGCGATGTAGGAGGTTCAGCTTCAAAATCCACGCGATACACATGGTTTATCTTCATATACTTGCGATATAAGTGATGTAGATCCAACTGCAGGCGAAACGAACGAGTTAGCTTAAAATCCATGCGAAACACATGATTTAGCTGCAAATCAATGCGATGTAGAAGGTTTAGCTTCATATCCATGCGAAACAAATGATTTAGCTTGAAACACTTGGGATATAAGCGATATAGCTTCAAATGCAGACGAATCAAACGAGTTAGCTTGAAAATCCATGCGATACACATGATTTAGATTCAATTCAATGCGAAGTAGAATGATCAGCTTCAAATCCATGCGAATCAAATGATTTAGGTTTAGATACTTGCGACACAAGTGATATAGCTTCAACTGCAGGGGAAACAAACGAGTTAGCTTCAAATCGATGCAAAACACATGATTCAGCTTCAAATCAATGCTATGTAGAAGGTTTTAGCATCAATCCATGCGAACAAATGATTTAGATTCAGATCCTTGCGATGTAAGTGATATAGTTTCAAATGCAGGCGAAACAAACGAGATAGCTACAAATCCATGCGAAACACATGATTTAGCTGCAAATCAATGCGATGTAGAAGGTTTAGCTTCAAATCCATCCGAAACAAATGATTTAGCTTCAAATACTTGCGACATAAGTGATATAGCTTCAAATGCAGACGAAATCAAACGAGTTAGCTTCAAAATCCATGCGATACACATGATTTAGCTTCAAATCAATGCGAAACTCATGATTTAGCTTCAAATCAATGCGAACTAGATGTCTTAGCTTCAAAACCATGCGAAACAAATGATTTAGATTCAAATCAATGCGAAGTAGAAGGCTTATCTACAAATCCATGCGAAACGAAAGATTTAGCTTTAAATACTTGCGAATAGAAGTGATACAGCTTCAAATGCGGCGAAACAACGAGTTAGTTTCATATCCAAGGGTAACATATGATTTAGCTTCAAATCAATGCGATATAGAAGGTTTAGCTTCAAATCTGATCGAAACAAATGATTCAGCTTCAAATTCTCTCGATATTAGTGATATAGCTTCAAATGCAGACGAACACACGACTGGCTTCAAATCCATGCGAAACAAATGATTTAGTTTCAAGTCAATTCTTAGTAGAAGGATTAGCTTCAAACACTTGGGATATAAGTGATATAGCTTCAAATGTAGACGAATCAAACGAGTCAGCTTCAAATCCATGCGAAACAATGATTTAGCTTCAAATACATGCGACATAAGTGATATAGCTTCAAATGCAGACGTATCCAAACGAGTTAGCTTCAGAATCCATGCGATACACATGATTTAGATTCAAATCAATGCGAAACTCATGATTTAGCTTCAAATCAATGCGAACTAGATGTCTTAGCTTCAAAACCATGCGAAACAAATGATTTAGATTCAAATCAATGCGAAGTAGAAGGCTTATCTACAAATCCATGCGAAACGAAAGATTTAGCTTTAAATACTTGCGAATAGAAGTGATACAGCTTCAAATGCGGGCGAAACAAACGAGTTAGTTTCATATCCAAGGGTAACACATGATTTAGCTTCAAATCAATGCGATATAGAAGGTTTAGCTTCAAATCTGAGCGAAACAAATGATTCAGCTTCAAATTCTCTCGATATTAATGATATAGCTTCAATGCAGACGAAACACACGACTGGCTTCAAATCCATGCGAAACAAATGATTTAGTTTCAAGTCAATTCTTAGTAGAAGGATTAGCTTCAAATCCATGCGAAACAAATGATTTAGCTTCAAACACTTGGGATATAAGTGATATAGCTTCAAATGTAGACGAATCAACTGAGTTAGCTTCAAAATCCATGCGATACACATGATTTAGCTTCAAATCAATGCGAAGTAGAAGGATTAGCTTCAAATCCATGCGGAACAAACGATTGTGCTTCAAACACCTTCGGCTATATGTGAAATAGCTTCAGCTGCTTGCGAAACAAACGAGTTAGCTTCAAATCCATGCAAAACACATGATTTAGCTTCAAATCAATGCGAAGTAGAAGGCTAAGCTTCAAATCCACGCGATACAAATCGTTTAGCTTCAAATACTTGTGATATACATGATTTAGCTTGAGCTGCATTCGAAACAGACGAGTTAGCTTAGAATCCACGCGAAAAAATTATTTAGTTTCAAAAGAATGCGAATTAGAAGGATTAGCTTCAAAAAACTAATGATTTAGCTTCAAATGCATTCGAATCAAACGAGTTAGCTTCAAATCCATGCGAAACAAATGATTTAGCTTCAAATACTTGCGACATAAGTGATATAGCTTCAAATGCAGACGAATCAAACGAGTTAGCTTCAAAATCCATGCGATACACATGATTTAGCTTCAAATCAATGCGAAACTCATGATTTAGCTTCAAATCAATGCGAACTAGATGTCTTAGCATCAAATCCATGCGAAACACATGATTTAGCTTCTACTGAGTGCGAAGTAGAAGGCTTAGCTTCAAAGCCATGCGAAACAAATGATTTAGCTTCAAATACTTCCTATATAAGTGATATAGATTCAAGTGCAGGCGAAACAAACGAGATAGCTTCAAATCCAAGCGACACAAATGATTTAGCTTCAGATACTTGCGATATAAGTGATATAGCTTCAAATGCAGACGAAGCAAACGAGTTAGCATCAAATCCATGCGAAACACATGATTTAGCTGCAAATTAATGCGATGTAGAAGGATAATCTTCAAATCCATGCGAAAAAAATGGTTTAGCTACAAATACTTGTGATATATGTTATTTATATTTAACTGCATGCGCAACGAACGAGTTAGCTTCAGATACATGCGAAACGCATGATTTAGCTGCAAATCAATGCGATGTAGAAGGTTTAGCTTCCAATCCATGCGAAACAAATAATTTAGCATCAGATACTTGCTATATAAGTGATATAGCTTCAAATGCAGGGGATACAAACGACTTAGCTTCAGTTCCATGCGAAACACATGATTATATTCAAATCAATGCGAAGTAGAAGGTTTCGCTTCAAATACATGAGAAACAAAAGATTTAGTTTTAAATAAATGCGATGTGGAAGGCTAAGCTTCAAATCCAAACGAATCAAATGGTTCAGCTTCAAATACTTGTGATATACATGATTTCGTTTCAACTGCATGTGAAACAAACGTGTTAGCTTCAAATCCAAGCGAAACAGATGATTTAGCTTCAAATCAATGCGATGTAGAAGGCTTAGCTTCAAATCCATGCGAAACAAATGATTTAGCTTCAAATACTTGCGACATAAGTGACATAGCTTCAAATGAAGGCGAAACAAACGAGCTAGCTTTGAAATCCATGCGATGCACGTGATTTAGCTTCAAATCAATGCGAAGTAGATGGCTTAGATTCAAATCCATGCGAAACAAATGCTTTAGATACAAATACTTGTGATATACGTTATTTATATTTAACTGCATGCGCAACGAACGAGTTAGCTTCAAATCCATGCAATACAAATGATTTAGCATCAGATTCTTGCGATATAAGTGATATAGCTTCAAATGCTGACGAAACAAACGGGTTAGCTTCAAATCCATGCAAATGACATGATTAAGTTTCAAATCCATGGGCAACACATAATTTAGGTTCACTGTCATGGTAAACACATGATTTAGATTCACAAACATGCGAAACAAATGGTTTAGCTTTAAATACTTGTCATATACATGATTTAGCTTCAACTGCATGCGACACAAACGTGTAAGTTTCAAATCCATGCGAAACGCATGACTCAGCTGCAAATCAATGCGAAGTAGAAGGTTTAGCTTCAAATCCATTCGAAAAACATGATTTGTCTACAAATCAATACGATGTAGAAGAATTAGCTTCAAATCCAGTCGTAACAATTGATTTAGATCAAATACTTGTGATTTAAGTGATATAGATTCAAATGCAGACGAAACAAATGATTTAGCTTCAAATACTCTCGATATTAGTAATAACTTCAAATGCAGGCGAAACACACGAGTTGGCTTTAAATCCATGTCGAAACAAATGATTTAGTTTCAAGTCAATTCTTAGTAGAAGGATTAGCTTCAAATCCATGCGAAACAAATGATTTAGCTTCAAATACTTGCAATATAAATAACGTAGATTCAAATGCAGGCGAAGCAAACGAGTTAGCTTAAAATCCAAGCAAAACACACGATTTAGCTTCCAAACAATGCGAAGTAGGTGGCTTAGCATCAAATCCCATGCGAAGCAACAGGTTTATCTTCAAATACTTGTGATATTCATGATTTAACTTCGACTGCATGCGAAAGAAACGGGTTAGCTTCAAATCCATGCTAAACACATGATTTAACTTCATATCAATGCGAAGTAGAAGACTTAGTTTCAAACCTATGCGACACAAATGAATTGGATTCAAATCAGTGCGAAGTAGAAGGCTTAGATTCAAATCCATGCGAATCAAATGGTTTAGCTTCAAATACTTGTGAAATACATGATTTAGCTTCGACTGCATGCGAAACAAACGAGTTAGCTTCAAATCCAAGCCGAACACATGATGTAGCTTCAAATCAATGCGAAGTAGAAGGCTTAGCTTCAAATCCATGCGAAACACATGATTAAGCTTCAAATCAATTCGAAGTTGAAGGCTTAGCTTCAAATCCAAGCGACACTAATTATTTAGCTTCAAATACTTGCGATATAAGTGACATAGCTTCAAATGAAGGCGAAACAATCGAGTTAGCTTGGAAATCCATGCGATACACATGATTTAGCTTCAAATCAATGCGAAACTCATGATTTAGCTTCAAATCAGTTCCATGCGAAACACATGATTATATTCAAATCAATGCGAAGTAGAAGGTTTCGCTTCAAATACATGAGAAACAAAAGATTTAGTTTCAAATAAATGCGATGTGGAAGGTTTAGCTTCAAATCCTCGCGACCAAATGGTTTTGATTCAGATACTTGTGATAAACATGACTTAGCTACAACTGCATGTGAAACAAGCGAGGTAGCTTCAAATCCACGCGGGTCTTATGATTTAGTTTTCAAATCAATGCGAAGTAGAAGACTTAAGTTCAAATCCATGCAATTCAAATTGTTTAGCTTCAAATACATGTGAAATACATGATTTAGCTTCGACTGCATGCGAAACAAACGAGTTAGCTTCAAATCCAAGCCGAACACATGATGTAGCTTTAAATCAATGCGAAGTAGAAGGCTTAGCTTCAAATCCATGCGAAACACATGACTAAGCTTCAAATCAATTCGAAGTTGAAGGCTTAGCTTCAAATCCAAGCGACACTAATTATTTAGCTTCAAATACTTGCGGTATAAGTGACATAGCTTCAAATGAAGGCGAAACAATCGAGTTAGCTTGGAAATCCATGCGATACACGTGATTTAGCTTCAAATCAATGCGAAGATGATGGCTTAGATTCAAATCAATGCGAAACAAATGGTTTAGATACAAATACTTGTGATATACGTTATTTAGATTTAACTGCATGCGCAACGAACGAGTCAGCTTCAAATCCATGCGAAACACATGATTTAGCTGCAAATTAATGCGAAGTAGAAGGCTTAGCTTCAAATCTATGCGAAACACATTATTTAGCTTTAAATCAATGCAATTTAGAAGGTTTAGCTTCAAATCCACGCAAAACAAATGATTTAGCTTCAAACACTTGGGATATGTGATATAGCTTCAAATTGTAGACCAATCAAACGACTAAGCTTCAAAATCCATGCGATACACATGATTTAGCTTCAAATACTTGCGATATAAGTGATGTAGATTCAACTGCAGGCGAAACAAACGAAATAGCTTCAAATCCATGCGAAACACACGATTTAGCTTCAAATCAATACGAAGTAGAAGACTTAGCTTCAAATCCATGCGAAACAAATGGTTTGGCTTCAAATACTTGTGATATACATGAATCAGCTTCAACTGCATGAGAAACAAACGAGTTAGCTTCAAATCCAAGCGAAACACATGATTTAGCTTCATATCAATGCGAAGTTGAAGGCTTAGCTTCAACTCCATGCAAAATAAATGAGTAACTTTCAAATACTTGCGATGTAAAAGATATAGCTTCAAATGCTGGCGAAACAATCGATTTGAGAAGCACGTTATTTAGCTTCAAATTCATGCGAATCAAATGATTTATCTTCAAATACTTGGGATATAAATGATATTGCTTTAAATACAGGCAAAACAAACGAGTCTGCTTCAAATCTATGCGACAGACGATTTAGCTTCAAATCAATGCGATGTAGAAGACTTAGCTACAATTCCATGCGAAGCAAATGGTTTGGCTTCAAATATTTGCGATATAAATGAAGTAACTAAAACAAGGAGGATACAATCAAGTTAGCTTCAAATCCATGCAAATGATATGATTAAGCTTCAAATCCATGGGCAACACATAATGTAGGTTCATTGTCATGGTGAACACATGATTTAGCTTCACATACATGCGAAACAAATGGTTTAGCTTTAAATACTTGTCATATACATGGTTTAGCTTCAACTGCATGCGAAACAAACGAGTTAGCTTCAAGTCCATGCGAAAGACATGATTTAGCTTCAAATCAGTGTGAAGTAGAAGGCTTAGCATCAAATCCCATGTGAATCAAATGGTTTAGATTCAAATACTTGTGATATACATGATTTAGCTTCAACTGCATGCGACACAAACGTGTAAGTTTCAAATCCGTGCGAAACACATGACTCAGCTGCAAATCAATGCGAAGTAGAAGGTTTAGCTTCAAATCCATTCGAAAAACATGATTTGTGTACAAATCAATACGATGTAGAAGAATTAGCTTAAAATCCATACGTAACAATTGATTTAGTTCAAATACTTGCGATTTAAGTGATATAGATTCAAATGCAGGCGAAACAAATGATTTAGCTTCAAATACTATCGATATTAGTGATAACATCAAATGCAGGCGAAACACACGAGTTGGCTTTAAATCCATGGCGAAACAAATGATTTAGTTTCAAGTCAATTCTTAGTAGAAGGATTAGCTTCAAATCCATGCGATACAAATAGTTTAGCTTCAAATACTTGTGATATACATGATTTAGCTTCAGCTGCATTCGAAACTGACGAGTTAGCTAAGAATACACGCGAAATAAATTATTTAGTTTCAAAAGAATGCGAATTAGAAGGCTTAGCTTCAAATCAATGCGAAACGAATGATTTAGCTTCAAATGCAGGCGAATCAAACGAGTTAGCTTCAAAAATCCATGCGATACACATGATTTAGCTTCAAATCAATGCGAAGTAGAAGGATTAGCTTCAAATCCATGCGGAACAAACGATTGTGCTTCAAACACTTCGGCTATATGCGAAATAGCTTCAGCTGCTTGCGAAACAAACGAGTTAGCTTCAAATCCATGCGAAACACGTGATTTAGCTTCAAATCAATGCGAAGTAGAAGGCTTATCTTCAAATCCACGCTTATCTTCAAATACTTGTGATATACATGATTTAGCTTCAGCTGCATTCGAAACAGGCGAGTTAGCTTAGAATCAACGCGAAAAAATTATTTAGTTTCAAAAGAATGCGAATTAGAAGGATTAGCTTCAAATCCATGCGAAACTAATTATTTAGCTTCTAATGAGTGCGAAGTAGAAGGCTTAGCTTCAAAGCCATGCGAAACAAATAATTTAGCTTCAGATACTTGCGATATAAGTGATGTAGCTTTAAATGCTGGCGAAACAAATGAGTTAGCTTCAAATCCATGCAAAACACATGATTTAGCTTCAAATCAATGCGAAGTAGAAGGCTAAGCTTCAAATCCAAGCGAATCAAATGGTTCAGCTTCAAATACTTGTGATATACATGATTTCGTTTCAACTGCATGTGAAACACGTGATTTAGCTTCAAATCAATGCGAAGTAGAAGGCTTATCTTCAAATCCACGCGATACAAATCGTTTAGCTTCAAATACTTGTGATATACATGATTTAGCTTCAGCTGCATTCGAAACAGACGAGTTAGCTTAGAATCCACGCGAAAAAATTATTTAGTTTCAAAAGAATGCGAATTAGAAGGTTTAGCTTCAAATCCATGCGAAACTAATGATTTAGCTTCAAATGCATTCGATTCAAACGAGTTAGCTTGAAATCCATGCGTAACAAATGATTTAGCTTCAAATACTTGCGACATAAGTGATATAGCTTCAAATGCAGACGAATCAAACGAGTTAGCTTCAAAATCCATGCGATACACATGATTTAGCTTCAAATCAATGCGAAACTCATGATTTAGCTTCAAATCAATGCGAACTAGATGTCTTAGCATCAAATCCATGCGAAACACATGATTTAGCTTCTAATGAGTGCGAAGTAGAAGGCTTAGCTTATCAATAAAAGCCATGCGAAACAAATAATTTAGCTTCAGATACTTGCGATAAAAGTGATGTAGCTTTAAATGCTGGCGAAACAAATGAGTTAGCTTCAAATCCATGCAAAACACATGATTTAGCTTCAAATCAATGCGAAGTAGAAGGCTAAGCTTCAAATCCAAGCGAATCAAATGGTTCAGCTTCAAATACTTGTGATATACATGATATCGTTTCAACTGCATGTGAAACAAACGTGTTAGCTTCAAATCCAAGCGAAACAGATGATTTAGCTTCAAATCAATGCCAAGTAGAAGCCTTAGCTTCAAATCCATGCGAAACGAATGATTTAGCATCAAATACTTGCGAATATAAGTGATATAGCTTCAAATGCGGGCGAAACAAACGAGTTAGTTTCAATATCCAAGAGAAACACATGATTTAGCTTCAAATCAATGCGATATAGAAGGTTTAGCTTCAAATCTGAGTGAAACAAATGATTCAGCTTCAAATTCTCTCGATATTAGTGATATAGCTTCAAATGCAGACGAAACACACGACTGGCTTCAAATCCATGCGAAACAAATGATTTAGTTTCAACTCAATTCTTAGTAGAAGGATTAGCTTCAAATCCATGCGAAACAAATGATTTAGCTTCAAATACTTGCAATATAAACAACGTAGATTCAAATGCAGGCGAAGCAAACGAGTTAGCTTAAAATCCAAGCAAAACACACGATTTAGCTTCCAAACAATGCGAAGTAGGAGGCTTAGCATCAAATCCCATGCGAAGCAACTGGTTTATCTTCAAATACTTGTGATATTCATGATTTAACTTCGACTGCATGCGAAACAAGCGGGTTAGCTTCAAATCCATGCTAAACACATGATTTAACTTCATATCAATGCGAAGTAGGAGACTTAGTTTCAAATCTATGCGACACAAATGAATTGGATTCAAATCAGTGCGAAGTAGAAGGCTTAGATTCAAATCCATGCGAAACAAATGATTTAGCTTCAAACGCTTGGGATATAAGTGATATAGCTTCAAATGTAGACCAATCAAACGACTAAGCTTCAAAATCCATGCGATACACATGATTTAGCTTCAAATACTTGCGATATAAGTGATGTAGATTCAACTGCAGGCGAAACAAACGAAATAGCTTCAAATCCATGCGAAACACACGATTTAGCTTCAAATCAATACGAAGTGGAAGACTTAGCTTCAAATTCATGCGAAACAAATGGTTTGGCTTCAAATACTTGTGATATACATGAATCAGCTTCAACTGCAAGAGAAACAAACGAGTTAGCTTCAAATCCAAGCGAAACACATGATTTAGCTTCATATCAATGCGAAGTTGAATGCTTAGCTTCAACTCCATGCAACATAAATGAGTAACTTTCAAATACTTGCGATGTAAAAGATATAGCTTCAAATGCTGGCGAAACAATCGATTTGAGAAGCACGTTATTTAGCTTCAAATTCATGCGAATCAAATGATTTATCTTCAAATACTTGGGATATAAATGATATTGCTTTAAATACAGGCAAAACAAACGAGTCTGCTTCAAATCCATGCGACAGACGATTTAGCTTCAAATCAATGCGATGTAGAAGACTTAGCTTCAAATCCATGCGAAGCAAGTGGTTTGGCTTCAAATATTTGCGATATAAATGAAGTAACTAAAAAAAGGAGGATACAATCAAGTTAGCTTCAAATCCATGCAAATGATATGATTAAGCTTCAAATCCATGGGCAACACATAATTTAGGTTCATTGTCATGGTGAACACATGATTTAGCTTCACATACATGCGAAACAAATGGTTTAGCTTGAAATACTTGTCATATACATGGTTTAGCTTCAACTGCATGCGAAACAAACGAGTTAGCTTCAAGTCCATGCGAAAGACATGATTTAGCTTCAAATCAGTGTGAAGTAGAAGGCTTAGCATCAAATCCCATGTGAATCAAATGGTTTAGATTCAAATACTTGTGATATACATGATTTAGCTTCAACTGCATGCGACACAAACGTGTAAGTTTCAAATCCGTGCGAAACACATGACTCAGCTGCAAATCAATGCGAAGTAGAAGGTTTAGCTTCAAATCCATTCGAAAAACATGATTTGTCTACAAATCAATACGATGTAGAAGAATTAGCTTCAAATCCATTCGTAACAATTGATTTAGTTCAAATACTTGCGATTTAAGTGATATAGATTCAAATGCAGGCGAAACAAATGATTTAGCTTCAAATACTATCGATATTAGTGATAACTTCAAATGCAGGCGAAACACACGAGTTGGCTTTAAATCCATGGCGAAACAAATGATTTAGTTTCAAGTCAATTCTTAGTAGAGGGATTAGCTTCAAATCCATGCGATACAAATAGTTTAGCTTCAAATACTTGTGATGTACATGATTTAGCTTCAGCTGCATTCGAAACTGACGAGTTAGCTTAGAATACACGCGAAATAAATTATTTAGTTTCAAAGCATGCGAATTAGAAGGCTTAGCTTCAAATCCATGCGAAACGAATGATTTATCTTCAAATGCAGGCGAATCAAACGAGTTAGCTTCAAAACCATGCGTAACACATGATTTATATTCAAATCAATGCGACGTAGAAGATTTAGCTTCAAATCCAAGCGAGAAACATGATTTACCTTCAAATCAATGTAATGTAGAAGGTTTAGCTTCAAATCCACGCGAAACAAATGATTTAACTTCAAACACTTGGGATATAAGTGATATAGCTTCAGCTGCATTCGAAACAGACGAGTTAGCTTAGAATCCACGCGAAAAAATTATTTAGTTTCAAAAGAATGCGAATTAGAAGGATTAGCTTTCAAATCCATGCGAAACTAATGATTTAGCTTCAAATGCAGGCGAATCAAACGAGTTAGCTTCAAATCCATGCGAAACAAATGATTTAGCTTCAAATACTTGCGACATAAGTGATATAGCTTCAAATGCAGACGAATCAAACGAGTTAGCTTCAAAATCCATGCGATACACATGATTTAGCTTCAAATCAATGCGAAACTCATGATTTAGCTTCAAATCAATGCGAACTAGATGTCATAGCTTCAAAACCATGCGAATCAAATGATTTAGATTCAAATCAATGCGAAGTAGAAGGCTTATCTACAAATCCATGCGAAACGAAAGATTTAGCTTTAAATACTTGCGAATAGAAGTGATACAGCTCCAAATGCGGGCGAAACAAACGAGTTAGTTTCATATCCAAGGGAAACACATGATTTAGCTTCAAATCAATGCGATATAGAAGGTTTAGCTTCAAATCTGAGCGAAACAAATGATTCAGCTTCAAATTCTCTCGATATTAGTGATATAGCTTCAAATGCAGACGAAACACACCTCCGGCTTCAAATCCATGCGAAACAAATGATTTAGTTTCAAGTCAATTCTTAGTAGAAGGATTAGCTTCAAATCCATGCGAAACAAATGATTTAGCTCCAAACACTTGGGATATAAGTGATATAGTTTCAAATGTAGACGAATCAAACGAGTTAGCTTCAAAATCCATGCGATACACATGATTTAGCCTCAAATCAATGCGAAGTAGAAGGATTAGCTTCAAATCCATGCGGAACAAACGATTGTGCTTCAAACACTTCGGCTATATGTGAAATAGCTTCAGCTGCTTGCGAAACAAACGAGTTAGCTTCAAATCCATGCGAAACACGTGATTTAGCTTCAAATCAATGCGAAGTAGAAGGCTTATCTTCAAATCCACGCGATACAAATCGTTTAGCTTCAAATACTTGTGATTATACATGATTTAGCTTCAGCTGCATTCGAAACAGACGAGTTAGCTTAGAATCCACGCGAAAAAATTATTTAGTTTCAAAAGAATGCGAATTAGAAGGATTAGCTTCAAATCCATGCGAAACTAATGATTTAGCTTCAAATGCAGGCGAATCAAACGAGTTAGCTTCAAATCCATGCGAAACAAATGATTAGCTTCAATTCAATGCGAAGTAGATTGATTAGCTTCAAATCCATGCGAATCAAATGATTTAGGCTTAGATACTTGCGACATAAGTGATATAGCTTCAACTGCAGGGGAAACAAACGAGTTAGCTTCAAATTGATGCAAAACACATGATTCAGCTTCAAATCAATGCTATGTAGAAGGTTTAGCATCAAATCCATGAGGAACAAACGATTTAGCTTCAAATACTTGTGATATACGTTATTTAGATCTAACTGCATGCGCAACGAACTAGTTATTTTCAAACCCATGCGAAACACATGATGTAGCTGCAAATCAATGCGATGATGAAGGTTTTGCTTCAAATACATGCGAAACAAATGATTTAGCTTCAATCACTTGTGGTATAAGTGATAGAGATTCAAATGCAGGGGAAACAAACGAGTTAGCTTCAAATCGATGCAAAACACATGATTCAGATCCAAATCAATGCTATGTAGTAGGTTTAGCATCAAATACATGCGGAACAAACGATTTAGCTTCAGATACTTGCGATGTAAGTGATATAATTTCAAATGCAGGCGAAAAAAACGATATAGATACAAATCCATGCGAAACAAATGATTTAGCTGCAAATCAATGCGATGTAGAAGGTTTAGCTTCAAATCCATGGGTAACGCATGATTTACCTTCAAATCAATTCGAAGTACACGGCTTAGCTTCAAATCCATGCGAAACAAATGGTTTAGCTTCAATTACTTGTGATATACGTTATTTGGATCTAACTGCATGCGCAATGAACTGATTAGCTTCACATCCATGCCAAACACATGATTTTGCTGCAAATCAATGCGATGTAGAAGGTTTAGATTCAAATACATTAGAAACAATTGATTTAGCTTCAGATACTTGCGATATAAGTGATATAGCTTCAAATGCAGGGGAAACAAACGAGTGAGCTTCAAATCCATGCAAAACACTTGATTTAGCTTCAAATCAAAGTGAAGTAGAAGATTTAGCTTCAAATCCATGAGAAACAAATGAATTAGCTTCAGATACTTGCCTTATAAATGATATAGCTTCAACTGCATGCGAAACAAGCGAGTTAGCTTCAAATCCACGCGGGTCTTATGATTTAGCTTCAAATCAATGCGAAGTAGAAGACTTAAGTTCAAATCCATGCAAATCAAATTGTTTAGCTTCAAATAAATGTGAAAAACATGATTTAGCTTCGACTGCATGCGAAACAAACGAGTTAGCTTCAAATCCAAGCCGAACACATGATGTAGCTTCAAATCAATGCGAAGTAGAAGGCTTAGCTTCAAATCCATGCGAAACACATGATTAAGCTTCAAATCAATTCGCAGTTGAAGGCTTAGCTTCAAATCCAAGCGACACTAATTATTTAGCTTCAAATACTTGCGATATAAGTGACATAGCTTCAAATGAAGGCGAAACACACGACTGGCTTCAAATCCATGCGAAACAAATGATTTAGTTTCAAGTCAATTCTTAGTAGAAGGATTAGCTTCAAATCCATGCGAAACAAATGATTTAGCTTCAAACACTTGGGATATAAGTGATATAGCTTCAAATGTAGACGAATCAAACGAGTTAGCATCAAAATCCATGCGATACACATGATTTAGCTTCAGGTACTTGCGGTATAAATAAAAATAGCTACAAATGCAGGAGGGACAAACGAGTTAGCTTCCTATCCATGCGATACACATGATTTAGCTTCTAATCAATGGGAAGTAGAAGGCGTAGCATCAAATCCGTGCCAATCACATGATTTAGCTTATAATCACTGCGAAGTAGATGGCTTACCTTTAAATCCATACGAAAAACATGATTTAGCTTGAAAATCAGTGCGAAGTAGAATGCTTAGCTTCAAATGCATGCGAAACAAATGGTTTAGCTTCAAATACTTGCGATATAAGTGATATAGCTTCAAATGCATGCGAAACAAACGAGTTAGCTTCAAATCCATGCGAAACAAATGATTTAGCTGTAAATCAATGCGATGTAGAAGGTTTTAGCTTCAAATCAAAACGAATTAGAAGGCTTATCTTCAAATCCACGCGGAACAATTGGTTTAGCCTTAAATATTTGTGATAACCTTGATTTAGATTCAACTGCATGCGGAACAAACGAGTTAGCTTAAAATCCATGCGAAACACATGATTTAGCTTCAAATCAATAAGATCTAGCAGGTTTAGATTCAAATCAATGCGATGTACAACGTTTGGCTTCAAATCCATGCGACACAAATGATTTAGCATCAGATACATGCGATATAAGAGATACAGCTTCAAATGCATGCGAAATCAACGAGTTAGCTTCAAATCCATGCAAAACACACGATTAATCTTCACACCAATTCTATGTAGACCGTTTAGCTTCAAATCCATGCGAAACAAATAATTTAGCATCAGATACTTGCTATATAAGTGATATAGCTTCAAATGCTGACGAAACAAACGGGTTAGCTACAAATCCATGTGAAACGAATGATTTATCTTCAAATGCAGGCGAATCAAACGAGTTAGCTTCAAAACCATGCGTAACACATGATTTATCTTCAAATCAATGCGACGTAGAAGATTTAGCTTCAAATCCAAGCGAGAAACATGATTTAGCTACAAATCAATGTAATGTAGAAGGTTTAGCTTCAAATCCACGCGAAACAAATGATTTAACTTCAAACACTTGGGATATAAGTGATATAGCTTCAAATGTAGACGAATCAAACGAGTTAGCATCAAAATCCATGCGATACACATGATGTAGCTTCAAATCAATGCGAAGTAGAAGGCTTAGCTTCAAATCCATGCGAAACACATGATTAAGCTTCAAATCAATTCGAAGTTGAAGGCTTAGCTTCAAATCCAAGCGACACTAATTATTTAGCTTCAAATACTTGCGATATAAGTGACATAGCTTCAAATGAAGGCGAAACACACGACTGGCTTCAAATCCATGCGAAACAAATGATTTAGTTTCAAGTCAATTCTTAGTAGAAGGATTAGCTTCAAATCCATGCGAAACAAATGATTTAGCTTCAAACACTTGGGATATAAGTGATATAGCTTCAAATGTAGACGAATCAAACGAGTTAGCATCAAAATCCATGCGATACACATGATTTAGCTTCAAATCAATGCGAAGTAGAAGGATTAGCTTCAAATCCATGCGGAACAAACGATTGTGCTTCAAACACGTCGGCTATATGTGAAATAGCTTCAGCTGCTTGCGAAACAAACGAGTTAGCTTCAAATCCATGCGAATCACGTGATTTAGCTTCAAATCAATGCGAAGTAGAATGCTTATCTTCAAATCCACGCGATACAAATCGTTTAGCTTCAAATACTTGTGATATACATGATTTAGCTTCAGCTGCATTCGAAACAGACGAGTTAGCTTAGAATCCACGCGAAAAAAATTATTTAGTTTCAAAAGAATGCGAATTAGAAGGATTAGCTTCAAATCCATGCGAATCAAATGATTTAGGTTTAGATACTTGCGACATAAGTGATATAGCTTCAACTGCAGGGGAAACAAACGAGTTAGCTTCAAATCGATGCAAAACACATGATTCAGCTTCAAGTCAATTCTTAGTAGAAGGATTAGCTTCAAATCCATGCGAAACAAATGATTTAGCTTCAAACACTTGGGATATAAGTGATATAGCTTCAAATGTAGACGAATCAAACGAGTTAGCATCAAAATCCATGCGATACACATGATTTAGCTTCAGGTACTTGCGGTATAAATAAAATAGCTACAAATGCAGGAGGGACAAACGAGTTAGCTTCCTATCCATGCGAAACACATGATTTAGCTTCAAATCAATAAGATCTAGCAGATTTAGATTCAAATCAATGCGATGTAGAACATTTGGCTTCAAATCCATGCGACACAAATGATTTAGCATCAGATACATGCGATATAAGAGATACAGCTTCAAATGCATGCGAAATCAACGAGTTAGCTTCAAATCCATGCAAAACACACGATTAATCTTCACACCAATGCTATGTAGACCGTTTAGCTTCAAATCCATGCGAAGCAAATAATTTAGCATCAGATACTTGCTATATAAGTGATATAGCTTCAAATGCTGACGAAACAAACGGGTTAGCTACAAATCCATGTGAAACACATGATTTAGCTTCTAATCAATGCGAAGTAGAAGGCTTAGCTTCAAATTCATGCGGAACAAATGGATTAGCTTCAGATACTTATGATATACATAATTTAGCTTCAACTGCATGCGAAACAAACGAGTTAGCTTCAAATCCAAGCGAAACACTTGAATTAGCTTCAAATGAATGCGATGTTGATGGATTAGCTTCAAATCCATGCGATACAAATGATTTAGGTTCAAATACTTGCGATATAAGTGATATAGCATCATATACATGCGAAACAAACGAGTTAGCTACAAATCCATGCGAATCACATGATTCATCTTCAAATTCATGCGAAACACATGGTTTAGCTTCAATTCCATGCGAATCAAATGGTTTAGCTTCGAATACTTGTGATATACATGATTTAGTTTCAACTGCGTGCGACACAAACGAAATAGCTTCAAATCAATGCGATACACATGATTAAGCTTCAAATCAATTCGAAGTAGACGGCTTAGCTTCAAATCCAAGCGACACTAATTATTTAGCTTCAAATACTTGCGATATAAGTGACATAGCTTCATATGCAGTCGAAACAAACGAGTTAGCTTCGAATCCATGCGAAACAAATGATTTAGCTTCAGATACTTGCGATATAAGTGATATTGCTTCAAATGCAGACGAAACAAACGAGTTAGCACCAAATCCAAGCGAAACACACGATTCAGCTTCAAATCACTGCGATGTAGATGGTTTAGCTTCAAATCCATGGGAAACTAATGATTTTGCTTCAGATGCTTGCGATATAAGTGATATAGCTTCAAATATTGTCGAAACAAACGAGTTAGCTTCAACTCCATGCGACACACATGATTTAGCTTCAAATCAATAAGATATAGAAGGTTTAGCTTCAAATCCATGCGAAACGAAAGATTTAGTTTCAAATACTTGCGAATATGAGGGATACAGCTTCAAATGCATGCGAAACAAACGAGTCAGCTTCAAAAACATGCGAAACACATGATTTAGCTGCACGTCAATGCGATGTAGGAGGTTTAGCTTCAAATCCATGCGAAACAAATGATTTAGGTTCAAATACTTGGGGTATAAGTGATATAGCTTCAAATGCAGACTAATCAAACGAATTAGCTTCAAAATCCACGCGATACACATGATTTAGCTTCAAATACTTGCGATATAAGTGATGTAGATTCAACTGCAGGCGAAACGAACGAGTTAGCTTCAAATCCATGCGAAACACATGATTTAGCTTCAAATCAATGCGATGTAGGAGGTTTACCTACAAATCCATGCGAAACAAATGATTGAGTTTCAAAAACTTGTGATATAGGTGATACAGCTTCAAATGCAGGCGAAACAAACGAGTTAGCTTCATATCCAAGGGAAACACATGATTTAGCTTCAAATCAATGCGATGTAGAAGGCTTAGCTTCAAATACAGGCGAAACAAATGGTTTAGCTACAAATACTTGTGATATACATTATTTAGCTACAACTGCATGCGAAACAAACGAGTTAGCTTCAAATCCATGCGAAACACATGATTTAGCTTCAAATCAATGCGATGTAGGAGGTTTACCTCCAAATCCATGCGAAACAAATGATTGAGTTTCAAAAACTTGGGATATAGGTGATATAGCTTCAACTGCATGCGAAACAAATGAGTTACCTTCAAATCCAAGCGAAACACACGATTTCGCTTCAAATCCATGGGAAACAAATAATTTAGCTTCAGATGCTTTCGATATAAGTGATATAGCTTCAAATGCAGGCGAAACAAACGAGTTAGCTTCAAATCGATGCAAAACACATGATTCAGCTTCAAATCAATGCTATGTGGAAGGTTCCGCATCAAATCCAAGCGAATCAAATGATTTAGCTTCAGATACTTGCGATATATGTGATATCGCTTCAAATGCAGACGAAACAAACGAGTTAGCTTCAAATCCATGCGAAACACATGATTTAGCTGCAAATCAATGCGATGTAGAAGGTTTAGCTTCAAATCCATTCGATAGACAATATTTAGCTTCGAATCAATGCGATGTAGAAGGTTCAGCTTCAAACCCATGCGACACATATGATTTAGCTTCAAATAGTTGCGATATAAGTGATATAGCTTCAAATGCAGGCGAATCAAACGAGTTAGCTTCAAAAGCCATAGGATACACATGATTTAGATTCAAATCAATGCGAAACGCATGATTTAGCTTCAAATCAATGCGAACTAGATGTCTTAGCTTCAAAACCATGCGATACGAAAGATTTAGCTTTAAATACTTGCTGATATAAGTGATATACCTTCAAATACAGGCGACACAAACGAATTTGCTTCAAATCCATGCGAAACACATGATTTAGCTTCAAATTCAAGCGAAACGCACAATTTAGCTTCAAATCAATGCGATGTAGAAGGTTCAGCTTCAAATCCATGCGATGTAGAAGGTTCAGCTTCAAATCCATGCGAAACGAATGATTTAGCTTCAGATACTTGCGATGTAAGTGATATAGTTCCAAATGCAGGCGAAACAAACGATATAGATACAAATCCATGTGAAACAAATTATTTAGCTGCAAATCAATGCGATGTAGAAGGTTTAGCTTCAAATCCATGCGTAACGCATGATTTACTTCAAATCAATTCGAAGTACACGGCTTAGCTTCAAATCCATGCGAAACAAATGGTTTAGCTTCAAATACTTGTGATATACGTTATTTAGATCTAACTACATGCGCAACGAACTAGTTAGCTTCAAATCCATGCGAAACACATGATTTAGCTGCAAATCAATGCGATGTAGAAGGTTTAGCTTCATATCCATGCGATACACTAGATTTAGCTGCAAATCAATGCGATGTAGAAGGTTTAGCTTCATATCCATGCGATACACTAGATTTAGCTTCAAATCAATGCGATGTAGAAGGTTCAGCTTCAATCCATACGACACATATTATTTAGCTTCAAATATAAGTGATATAGCTTCCAATGCATACGAAACAAACGAGTTAGCTTCAAATCCAAGCGAAATACTTAATTTAGCTTAAAATCAATGCGATGTAGGAGATTTAGCTTCAAATCCGTGCGAAACAAATGATTAGGCTTCAAATCAAATCGAAGTACAGGGCTTAGATTCAAATCCATGCGAAACAAATGGTTTAGCTACAAATACTTGTGATATACGTTATTTAGATTTAACAGTATGCGCAACGAACGAGTTAGCTTCAATCCATGCGAAACACATGATTTTGCTGCAAATCAATGCGATGTAGAAGGTTTAGCTTCAAATCCATGCGAAACAAATGATTTAGCTTCAGATACTTGCGATGTAAGTTATATAGTTCCAAATGCAGGCGAATCAAACGATATAGATACAAATCCATGCGAAACAAATGATTTAGCTGCAAATCAATGCGATGTAGAAGGTTTAGCTTCAAATCCATGCGTAACGCATGATTTACCTTCAAATCAATTCGAAGTACACGGCTTAGCTTCAAATCCATGCGAAACAAATGGTTTAGCTTCAAATACTTGTGATATACGTTATTTATATCTAACTGCATGCGCAACGAACTAGTTAGCTTCAAATCCATGCGAAACACATGATTTAGCTTCAAATCAATGCAAAGTAGAGGGCTTAACTTCAAATCCATGCGAAACGAATGATTTAGCTTCAAATACTTGCGAATATAAGGGATACAGCTTCAAATACATGCGAAACAAACGAGTTAGCTTCAAATACTTGCGATATAAATGAAACAGCTTCAAATGCAGAAAAAACAAACGAGTTAGCTTCACATGCGTGCGAAACACATGATTTAGCTTCAAATCAAAGCGAATCACTTGATTTAGCTACAAATCAATGCGATGTAGATGGATTTGCTTCAAGTCCATGAGAAACAAATGATTTAGCGTCAGATACTTGCGATATAAATGATATAGCTTCAAATGCAGGCGACACAAACGAGTTAGCTACAAATCCATGTGAAACACATGATTAAGGTGCAAATCAAGGCGATGTGGAAGGCTTTGCTTCAAATCCATGCGAAAGAAATAATTTAGCTTCAAATCAGTGCGATGTAGGAGGCTTAGCTCAAAACCCATGCGTAACACATGATTTAGATTCAAATTCATGCGAAACACATGGTACAGCTTCAAATTCATGCGAAACAAATGGTTTAACTTCAGATACTTGTGATAAACATGATTTATATTCAACTCCGTACGAAACAAACGCATTAGCTTCAAAACAAAGCGATACACATGATTTAGCTTCAAATCTATGCGAAGTAGAAGACTTAGCTTCAAATCAATGCGATACATAGGATTTAGCTTCAAATGAATGCGAAGTAGAAAGCTTATCTTCAAATCCATGCCGAAACGAAAGATTTAGCTTCAAATACTTGCGATATAAATGATATAGCTTCATATGCAGGCGAAACGAACGAGTTTGTTTCAAATCCATGCGACACACATGATTTAGATGCAAATTAATGCGAAGTAGAATGATTAGCTTCAAATCCATGCGAAACAAATGATTTAGCTTCAAATACTTGTGGTATACGTTATTTAGATTTAACTGCATGCGCAACGAACTAGTTAGCTTCAAATCTATGCGAAAACACATGATTTAGCTGCAAATCAATGCGATGTAGATGGTTGAGCTGCAAATCCATGCGAAACAAATGATTAACCTTCAAACACTTGGGGTATAAGTGATATAGCTTCAATTTGCAGACTAATCAAGCGAGTTAGCTTCAAAAATCCATGCGTTACACATGATTTAGCTTCAAATACTTGCGATATAAGTGATGTAGATTCAACTGCAGGCGAAACGAACGAGTTAGCTTCAATCCATGCGAAACACATGATTTAGCTTCAAATCAATGCGATGTAGAAGGTTCAGCTTCAATCCATGCGAAACAAATGATTTAGCTTCAGATACTTGCGATGTAAGTGATATAGTTCCAAATGCAGGCGAAACAAACGATATAGATACAAATCCATGCGAAACAAATTATTTAGCTGCAAATCAATGCGATGTAGAAGGTTTAGCTTCAAAATCCATGCGTAACGCATGATTTACCTTCAAATCAATTCGAAGTACACGGCTTAGCTTCAAATCCATGCGAAACACATGATTTAGCTGCAAATCAATGCGATGTAGAAGGTTTAGCTTCAAATCCATGCGGAACAAATGTTTTAGCTTGAGATACTTGCGATGTAAGTGATATAGTTCCAAATGCAGGCGAAACAAACGATATAGATACAAATCCATGCGAAACAAATTATTTAGTTGCAAATCAATGCGATGTAGAAGGTTTAACTTCAAATCCATGCGTAACGCATGATTTACCTTCAAATCAATTGGAAGTACACGGCTTACCTTCAAATCCATGCGAAACAAATGGTTTAGCTTCAAATACTTGTGATATACGTTATTTAGATCTAACTGCATGCGCAACGAACTAGATAGTTTCAAATCCATGCGAAACACATGATTTAGCTTCAAATCAAAGCGAATCACTTGATTTAGCTACAAATCAATGCGATGTAGATGGATTTGCTTCAAGTCCATGAGAAACAAATGATTTAGAGTCAGATACTTGGGATATAAATGATATAGCTTCAAATGCAGGCGACACAAACGAGTTAGCTACAAATCCATGTGAAACACATGATTAAGGTGCAAATCAAGGCGATGTGGAAGGCTTTGCTTCAAATCCATGCGAAAGAAATAATTTAGCTTCAAATCAGTGCGATGTAGGAGGCATAGCTTCAAAACCCATGCGTAACACATGATTTATATTCAAATTCATGCGAAAAACATGGTACAGCTTCAAATTCATGCGAAACAAATGGTTTAACTTCAGATACTTGTGATAAACATTATTTATATTCAACTCCATGCGAAACAAACGCATTCGCATCAAAACAAAGCGATACACATGATTTAGCTTCAAATCTATGCGAAGTAGAAGACTTAGCTTCAAATCAATGCGATACATAGGATTTTAGCTTCAAGTCAATGCGAAGTAGAAAGCTTATCTTCAAATCCATGCGAAACGAAAGATTTAGTTTCAAATACTTGCGATATAAATGATATAGCTTCATATGCAGGCGAAACGAACGAGTTTGTTTCAAATCCATGCGACACACATGATTTAGATGCAAATCAATGCAAAGTAGAATGATTAGCTTCAAATCCCATGCGAAACAAATGATTTAGCTTCAGATACTTGCTATATAATGATATAGCTTCAAATGCAGGCGACACAAACGAGTTATCTACAAATCCATGTGAAACACATGATTAAGGTGCAAATCAAGGCGATGTGGAAGGCTTTGCTTCAAATCCATGCGAAAGAAATAATTTAGCTTCAAATCAGTGCGATGTAGGAGGCTTAGCTTCATACCCATGCGTAACACATGATTTATATTCAAATTCATGCGAAACACATGGTACAGCTTCAAATACATGCGAAACAAATGGTTTAACTTCAGATACTTGTGATAAACATGATTTATATTCAACTCCATGCGAAACAAACGAAATAGCTTCAAAACAATGCGATACACATGATTTAGCTTCAAATCTATGCGAAGTAGAAGACTTAGCTTCAAATCAATGCGATACATAGGATTTAGCTTCAAATCAATGCGAAATAGAAGGCTTATCTCCAAATCCATGCGAAACGAAAATTTAGCTTCAAATACTTGCGATATAAATGATATAGCTTCATATGCAGGCGAAACGAACGAGTTAGTTTCAAATCCATGCGAAACACATGATTTAGCTGCAAATCAATGCGATGTAGAAGGTTTAGCTTCAAATCCATGCGAAACAAATGATTTAGCTTCAGATACTTGCGATATAAGTGAAATAGTGCCAAATGTAGGCGATACAAACGATATAGATACCAATCCATGCGAAACAAATTATTTAGCTGCAAATCAATGCGATGTAGAAGGTTTAGCTTCATATCCATGCGATACACTAGATTTAGCTGCAAATCAATGCGATGTAGAAGGTTTAGCTTCATATCCATGCGATACACTAGATTTAGCTTCAAATCAATGCGATGTAGGAGGTTCAGCTTCAAAATCCACGCGATACACATGGTTTATCTTCATATACTTGCGATATAAGTGATGTAGATCCAACTGCAGGCGAAACGAACGAGTTAGCTTCAAATCCATGCGAAACACATGATTTAGCTGCAAATCAATGCGATGTAGAAGGTTTAGCTTCATATCCATGCGAAACAAATGATTTAGCTTGAAACACTTGGGATATAAGCGATATAGCTTCAAATGCAGACGAATCAAACGAGTTAGCTTGAAAATCCATGCGATACACATGATTTAGATTCAATTCAATGCGAAGTAGAATGATCAGCTTCAAATCCATGCGAATCAAATGATTTAGGTTTAGATACTTGCGACACAAGTGATATAGCTTCAACTGCAGGGGAAACAAACGAGTTAGCTTCAAATCGATGCAAAACACATGATTCAGCTTCAAATCAATGCTATGTAGAAGGTTTAGCATCAAATCCATGCGGAACAAATGATTTAGATTCAGATCCTTGCGATGTAAGTGATATAGTTCAAATGCAGGCGAAACAAACGAGATAGCTACAAATCCATGCGAAACACATGATTTAGCTGCAAATCAATGCGATGTAGAAGGTTTAGCTTCAAATCCATCCGAAACAAATGATTTAGCTTCAGATACTTGCGATGTAAGTGATATAGTTTCAAATGCAGGCGAAACAAACGAGTTAGCTTCAAGTCCATGCGAAACACATGATTTAGCTGCAAATCAATGCGATGTAGAAGGTTTAGCTTCAAAACCATGCGAAACAAACGATTTAGCGTTAGATACTTGCGATATAAGTGATATAGCTTCAAATGCAGACGAACCAAACGAGTTAGCTTCAAATCCAAGCGAAATACATAATTTAGCTTCAAATCAATGCGATGTAGAAGGTTTAGCTTCAAATCCGTGCGAAACAAATGATTTAACTTCAAATCAAATCGATGTACAGGGCTTAGCTTCAAATGCATGCGAAACAAATGGTTTAGCTTCATTTACTTGTGATATACGTTATTTAGATTTAACTGCATGCGCAACAAACTAGTTAGCTTCAAATCCATGCGAAACACATGATTTAGCTGCAAATCAATGCGATGTAGAAGGTTTAGCTTCAAATCCAGGCGAAACAAATGATTAAGCTTCAATCACTTGTGGTATAAGTGATATAGCATCAAATGCAGACTAATCAAACGAGTTAGCTTCAAAATCCATGCGATGCACATGATTTAGCATCAAATACTTGCGATATAAGTGATGTAGTTCCAACTGCAGGCGAAACGAACGAGTTAGCTTCAAATCCATGCGAAACACATGATTTAGCTGCAAATCAATGCGATGTAGAAGGTTTAGCTTCATATCCATGCGATACACTAGATTTAGCTTCAAATCAATGCGATGTAGAAGGTTCAGCTTCAAATCCATACAACACATATGAATTAGCTTCAAATACTTCCGATATAAGTGATATAGCTTCAAATGCATACGAAACAAACGAGTTAGCTTCAAATCCAAGCGAAATACTTAATTTAGCTTCAAATCAATGCGATGTAGAAGGTTTAGCTTCAATCCATGCCAAACACATGATTTAGCTTCAAATCCATGGGATGTAGAAGGTTTAGCTTCAAATCCAAGCGAAACACATTATTTAGCTGCAAATCAGTGAGAAGTAGAAGTCTCAGGTTCAAATCGATGCGATTCAAATGGATTATCTTCAAATACTTGTGGAAGACATGATTTAGCTTCAACTTCATGCGAAACAAACGAGTTAGCTGCAAGTCCATGCGAAACACATGATTTAGCTGCAAATCAATGCGATGCAGAAGGTTTAGCTTTAAAACCATGTGAAACAAACGATTTAGCATCAGATAATTGCGATATAAGTGATATAGCTTCACATGCAGACGAAACAAACGAGTTAGCTTCAAATCCAAGCGAAATACATAATTTAGCTTCAAAGCAATGCGATGTAGAAGGTTTAGCATCAAATCCGTGCGAAACAAATGATTTAGCTTCAAATCAAATCGATGTACAGGACTTAGATTCAAATCCATGCGAAACAAATGGATTAGCTACAAATACTTGTGATATACGTTATTTAGATTTAGCAGCATGCGCAACGAACGAGTTAGCTTCAAATCCATGCGAAACACATGATTTAGCTGCAAATCAATGCGATGTAGAAGGTTTAGCTTCAAATCCATGCGAAACAAATGATTTAGCTTGAAACACTTGGGATATAAGCGATATAGCTTCAAATGCAGACGAATCAAACGAGTTAGCTTGAAAATCCATGCGATACACATGATTTAGATTCAATACAATGCGAAGTAGAATGATCAGCTTCAAATCCATGCGAATCAAATGATTTAGGTTTAGATACTTGCGACACAAGTGATATAGCTTCAACTGCAGGGGAAACAAACGAGTTAGCTTCAAATCGATGCAAAACACATGATTCAGCTTCAAATCAATGCTATGTAGAAGGTTTAGCATCAAATCCATGCGGAACAAATGATTTAGATTCAGATCCTTGCGATGTAAGTGATATAGTTTCAAATGCAGGCGAAACAAACGAGATAGCTACAAATCCATGCGAAACACATGATTTAGCTGCAAATCAATGCGATGTAGAAGGTTTTGCTTCAAATCCATCCGAAACAAATGATTTAGCTTCAGATACTTGCGATGTAAGTGATATAGTTTCAAATGCAGGCGAAACAAACGAGTTAGCTTCAAGTCCATGCGAAACACATGATTTAGCTGCAAATCAATGCGATGTAGAAGGTTTAGCTTCAAAACCATGCGAAACAAACGATTTAGCGTCAGATACTTGCGATATAAGTGATATAGCTTCAAATGCGGACGAAACAAACGAGTTAGCTTCAAATCCAAGCGAAATACATAATTTAGCTTCAAATCAATGCGATGTAGAAGGTTTAGCTTCAAATCCGTGCGAAACAAATGATTTAACTTCAAATCAAATCGATGTACAGGGCTTAGCTCCAAATGCATGCGAAACAAGTGGTTTAGCTTCATTTACTTGTGATATACGTTATTTAGATTTAACTGCATGCGCAACAAACTAGTTAGCTTCAAATCCATGCGAAACACATGATTTAGCTGCAAATCAATGCGATGTAGAAGGTTTAGCTCAAATCCAGGCGAAACAAATGTTTAAGCTTCAATCACTTGTGGTATAAGTGATATAGCTTCAAATGCAGACTAATCAAACGAGTTAGCTTCAAAATCCATGCGATACACATGATTTAGCTTCAAATACTTGCGATATAAGTGATGTAGTTCCAACTGCAGGCGAAACGAACGAGTTAGCTTCAAATCCATGCGAAACACATGATTTAGCTGCAAATCAATACGATGTAGAAGGTTTAGCTTCAGATCCATGCGATACACTAGATTTTAGCTTCAAATCAATGCGATGTAGAAGGTTTAGATTCATATCCGTACGAAACAAATGATTTAGCTTGAAACACTTGGGATATAAGCGATATAAAAGCGATATAAAAATCTAAGCGAAACACATAATTTAGCTTCATAACAGTGCGATGTAGAAGGTTTAGCTTCATATCCGTGCGAAACAAATGATTTTGCTTCAAACACTTGGGATATAAGTGATATAGAATCAACTGCAGGCGAAACAAACAAGATTACTTCAAAACCATGCGATACATATGATTTAGCTTCAACTCAAGCTCAGCTTCAAGTCCATGCGAAGCAAATGATTTAGGTTCAGATACTTGCGATATAAGTGATATAGCTTCAAATGCAGGAGAAACAAATCAGTTAGCTCCAAATCCATGCCAAACAAATGATTTAGGTTCAGATACTTGCGATATAAGTGATATAGCTTCAAATGCAGGAGAAACAAACGAGTTAGCTTCAAATCCATGCGAAACACATGATTTAGCTGCAAACCAATGCGATGTAGAAGGCTTAGCTTCAAATCCATGCGAAAGAAATAATTTAGCTTCAAATCAGTGCGATGCAGGAGGCTTAGCTTCAAAACCCATGCGAAACGAATGATTTAGATTCAAATACATGCGAAACTCATGATTTAGCTTCATATTCTTGCGAAACAAATGGGTTATATTCAGATACTTGTTATAAACATGATTTAGTTTCAACTGCATGCGAAACAAACGAGTTGGCTTCAAATCCAAGGGAAACACATGATTTAGCTTCAATTCAATGCAAAGTAGAAGGCTTAGCTTCAAATCCATGCGAATCAAATGGTTTAGCTTCAAAACAGTGCGAAGTACAAGGCTTAGCTTCAAATCCATACGAAAAAAATGATTTACGTTCAGATACTTGCGATATAAGTGTTATAGCTTCAAATGCAGGAGAAACAATCCAGTTAGCTCCAAATCCATGCGAAGCAAATGATTTAGGTTCAGATACTTGCGATATAATTGATATAGCTTCAAATGCGGGAGAAACAAACGAGTTAGCTCCAAATCTATGCAAAACATATGATGTAGCTTCAAATCAATGCGATGTAGAAGGCTTAGCTTCAAAACCATGCGGAAACAAATGATTAACCTTCAAATACTTGCAATATAAGTGTTATAGATTCAACTGCAAGCTAAACAAACAAGATAGCTTCAAAACCATGCGATGCATACGATTAGCTTCACATCAATGCGATGTAGAAGGCTTAGCTTCAAATCCATGCGAAACAAATTGTTTGGCTAGAAACACTTGTGTTATTCGTTATTTAGATTCAACTGCATACGCAACAAACGGGTCAGCTTCAAATACATGCGAAACACATGATTTAGCTTCAAATACTTGCGATATAAGTGAGGTAGCTTCAAATGCAGACAGATCAAACGAGTTAGCTTCAAATCCATGCGAAACAAATGATTTAGCTTCATTTCAATTCCAAGTAGAAGCTTAGCTTCAAATACATGCGAAACAATTGATTTAGCTTCAGATACTTGCGATATAAGTGATATAGCTTCAAATTGCAGGTGAAACAAACGAGTTAGCTACAAATCGATGCAAAACACATGATTCAGCTTCAAATCAATGCTATGTAGAAGGTTTAGCATCAAATCCATGCGGAACAAATGATTTAGATTCAGATCCTTGCGATGTAAGTGATATAGTTTCAAATGCAGGCGAACAAACGAGTTAGCTTCGAATCCAAACGAAACACATGATTTAGCTTCATAACAATGCGAAGTAGAAGGCTCAGGTTCAAATCGATGCGATTCAAATAGTTCATCTTCAAATACTTGTGAAAGTCATGATTTCGCTTCAACTGCATGCGAAACAAACGAGTTAGCTTCAAATCCATGCGAAACACATTATTTAGCTTCAAATCAATGCGATGTAGAAGGTTTAGCTTCAAATCCGTGCGAAACAAATGATTTAGCTTCAAATCAAATCGATGTACAGGACTTAGAATCAAATCCATGCGAAACAAATGGTTTAGCTACAAATACTTGTGATATACGTTATTTAGATTTAGCAGCATGCGCAACGAACGAGTTAGCTTCAAATCCATGCGAAACACATGATTTAGCTGCAAATCAATGCGATGTAGAAGGTTTAGCTTCAAATCCATGCGAAACAAATGATTTAGCTTGAAACACTTGGGATATAAGCGATATAGCTTCAAATGCAGACGAATCAAACGAGTTAGCTTGAAAATCCATGCGATACACATGATTTAGATTCAATTCAATGCGAAGTAGAATGATCAGCTTCAAATCCATGCGAATCAAATGATTTAGGTTTAGATACTTGCGACACAAGTGATATAGCTTCAACTGCAGGGGAAACAAACGAGTTAGCTTCAAATCGATGCAAAACACATGATTCAGCTTCAAATCAATGCTATGTAGAAGGTTTAGCATCAAATCCATGCGGAACAAATGATTTAGATCCAGATACTTGCGATGTAAGTGATATAGTTTCAAATGCAGGCGAAACAAACGAGATAGCTACAAATCCATGCGAAACACATGATTTAGCTGCAAATCAATGCGATGTAGAAGGTTTAGCTTCAAATCCATCCGAAACAAATGATTTAGCTTCAGATACTTGCGATGTAAGTGATATAGTTTCAAATGCTGGCGAAACAAACGAGTTAGCTTCAAGTCCATGCGAAACACATGATTTAGCTGCAAATCAATGCGATGTAGAAGGTTTAGCTTCAAAACCATGCGAAACAAACGATTTAGCGTTAGATACTTGCGATATAAGTGATATAGCTTCAAATGCAGACGAAACAAACGAGTTAGCTTCAAATCCAAGCGAAATACATAATTTAGCTTCAAATCAATGCGATGTAGAAGGTTTAGCTTCAAATCCGTGCGAAACAAATGATTTAACTTCAAATCAAATCGATGTACAGGGCTTAGCTTCAAATGCATGCGAAACAAATGGTTTAGCTTCATTTACTTGTGATATACGTTATTTAGATTTAACTGCATGCGCAACAAACTAGTTAGCTTCAAATCCATGCGAAACACATGATTTAGCTGCAAATCAATGCGATGTAGAAGGTTTAGCTTCAAATCCAGGCGAAACAAATGTTTAAGCTTCAATCACTTGTGGTATAAGTGATATAGCTTCAAATGCAGACTAATCAAACGAGTTAGCTTCAAAATCCATGCGATACACATGATTTAGCTTCAAATACTTGCGATATAAGTGATGTAGTTCCAACTGCAGGCGAAACGAACGAGTTAGCTTCAAATCCATGCGAAACACGTGATTTAGCTGCAAATCAATGCGATGTAGAAGGTTTAGCTTCAGATCCATGCGATACACTAGATTTAGCTTCAAATCAATGCGATGTAGTAGGTTTAGATTCAAATCCGTACGAAACAAATGATTTAGCTTGAAACACTTGGGATATAAGCGATATAAAAGCGATATAAAAATCTAAGCGAAACACATAATTTAGCTTCATAACAGTGCGATGTAGAAGGTTTAGCTTCATATCCGTGCGAAACAAATGATTTTGCTTCAAACACTTGGGATATAAGTGATATAGAATCAACTGCAGGCGAAACAAACAAGATTACTTCAAAACCATGCGATACATATGATTTAGCTTCAACTCAAAGCTCAGCTTCAAGTCCATGCGAAGCAAATGATTTAGGTTCAGATACTTGCGATATAAGTGATATAGCTTCAAATGCAGGAGAAACAAATCAGTTAGCTCCAAATCCATGCGAAACAAATGATTTAGGTTCAGATACTTGCGATATAAGTGATATAGCTTCAAATGCAGGAGAAACAAACGAGTTAGCTTCAAATCCATGCGAAACACATGATTTAGCTGCAAACCAATGCGATGTAGAAGGCTTAGCTTCAAATCCATGCGAAAGAAATAATTTAGCTTCAAATCAGTGCGATGCAGGAGGCTTAGCTTCAAAACCCATGCGAAACGAATGATTTAGATTCAAATACATGCGAAACTCATGATTTAGCTTCATATTCTTGCGAAACAAATGGGTTATATTCAGATACTTGTTATAAACATGATTTAGTTTCAACTGCATGCGAAACAAACGAGTTGGCTTCAAATCCAAGGGAAACACATGATTTAGCTTCAATTCAATGCAAAGTAGAAGGCTTAGCTTCAAATCCATGCGAATCAAATGGTTTAGCTTCAAAACAGTGCGAAGTACAAGGCTTAGCTTCAAATCCATACGAAAAAAATGATTTACGTTCAGATACTTGCGATATAAGTGTTATAGCTTCAAATGCAGGAGAAACAATCCAGTTAGTTCCAAATCCATGCGAAGCAAATGATTTAGGTTCAGATACTTGCGATATAAGTGAGGTAGCTTCAAATGCAGACAGATCAAACGAGTTAGCTTCAAATCCATGCGAAACAAATGATTTAGCTTCATTTCAATTCCAAGTAGAAGGCTTAGCTTCAAATACATGCGAAACAATTGATTTAGCTTCAGATACTTGCGATATAATGTGATATAGCTTCAAATTGCAGGTGAAACAAACGAGTTAGCTACAAATCAATGCGAAACACATGATTTATCTGCAAATCAATGCGATGTAGAAGGTTTAGCTTCAAATCCATGCGATACACAAGATTTAGCTTCATATCAATGCGATGTAGAAGGTTCAGCTTCAAATCCATGCCACACGTATGATTTAACTTCAAATACTAGCGATATTAGTGATATAGCATCATATGTAGGAGAAACAAACGAGTTAGCACCAAATCCATGCGGAACAAATGATTTAGCTTCAAGTCAATGCGAAGTAGAAGGCTTAGCTTCAAATCCATGCGGAACAAATGATTTTTATCAAATTCTTGCGATACGAGTGATACAGCTTCAAATGCAGGCGAAACAAACCAGTTATCTTCAATTCCATGCGAAGCACATGATTTAGCTTAAAATTCAAGCGATACACATGGAATAAATTCAAATTCGTGCGAAACAAGTGCTTTAGGTTCAGATACTTGTGATATACATGATTTAGCATCAACTGCATGCGAAACAAACGAGTTAGATTCAAATCCATGCGAAACACATAACATAGCTTCAAATCAATGCGAAGTAGAAGACTTAGCTTCAAATCCATGCGGAACAAATGGTTTAGCTTCAAATGCTTGTGATAAACATGAATTAGCTTCAACTGCATGCGAAGCAAACGAGTTAGCTTCAAAACCAAGCGAAACACATGATTTAGCTTCTAATGAGTGCGAAGTAGAAGGCTTAGCTTCATAGCCATGCGAAACAAATATTTTAGCTTCAGATACTTGCGATATAAATGATGTAGCTTTAAATGCAGGCTATACAAATGAGTTAGCTTCAAATCCATGAAAAACACATGATTTAGCGTCAAATCAATGCGAAGTAGAAGGCTAAGCTTCAAATCCATGCGACACAATTGATTGAGCATCAAATAATTGAGATATAAATGATAAAGCTTCAAATGCAGGCGAAACAAACAAGTTAGCTTCAAATCGATGCAAAACACATGATTCAGCTTCAGGTCAATGCGATGTAGACGGTTTAGCTTCCAAACCATGCGAAACAAATGATATAGCTTCAGATACTTGCGGTATAAATAAAATAACTACAAATACAGGAGGAACAAACGAGTTAGCTTCCAATCCATGCGATACACATGATTTAGATTCTAATCAATGCGAACTAGAAGGCTTAGCTTCAAATCCATTCGAAACACATTATTTAACTTCAAATCAACGCGAACACATGGTATAGCTTCGTATTCTTGCGAAACAAATGCGTTAGCTTCAGATACTTGTGATAAATATGATTTAGATTCAACTGCATGCGAAACAAACGAGACAGCTTCAAATCCTTGCGAAACACATGATTTAGCTTATAATCACTGCGAAGTAGATGGCTTAGCATTAAATCCATGCGAAACACATGATTTAGCTTGAAATCAGTGCGAAGTAGAAGGCTTAGCTTCAAATGCATGCGAATCAAATGGTTTAGCTTCAAACACTTGCGATATAAGTGATATAGCTTCAAATGCAGGCGAAACAAACGAGTTAGTTTCAATATCCAAGAGAAACACATGATTAAGCTGCAAACCAATGCGATGTAGAAGGCTTAGCTTCAAATCCATTCGAAACACATTATTTAGCTCCAAATCAACGCGAACACATGGTATAGCTTCGTATTCTTGCGAAACAAATGCGTTAGCTTCAGACACTTGTGATAAACATGATTTAGATTCAACTGCATGCGAAACAAACGAGTCAGCTTCAAATCCATGCGAAACACATGATTAAGCTTTAAATCAATACGAAGTATAAGGCTTAGATTCAAATCCAAGCGAATCAAATGGTTTAGCTTCAAATACTTGCCTTATAAATGAAATTGCTTCAAATGCATGCGAAGCACATGATTTAGGTTCAAATTAGTGGGGAACACTTGGTTTAGCATCAAATACATGCGAAACATAGTGTTCTACTTCAGATACTTATGATATACATAATTTAGCTTCAACTGAATGCGAAACAATCGAGTTAGCTTCAAATCCAAGCGAAACACTTGATTTAGCTTCAAATCACTGCGATGTAGAAGGTTTAGCATGAAATCCATGCGCAACAAATGATTTAGCTTCAGATACTTGCGATGTAAGTGATATAGTTTCAAATGCAGGCGAAACAAACGAGATAGCTTCAAATCCATGCGAAACAAATGATTTAGCTGCAAATCAATGCGATGTAGAAGGTTTAGCTTCAAATCCATGCGTAACACATGATTTACCTTCAAATCAATTCGAAGTACACGGCTTAGATTCAAATCCATGCGAAACAAATTGTTTAGCTACAAATTCTTGTGTTATACATTATTTAGATTCAACTGCATGCGCAACAATCGAGTCAGCTTCAAATATATGCGAAACACATGATTTAGCAGCAAATCAATGCGATGTAGATGGTTTAGCTTCAAATCCATACGATTCAAATGGTTCATCTTCAAATACTTGTGAAAGACATGATTTAGCTTCAACTGCATGCGAAACAAACGAGTTAGCTTCAAATCCATGCCAAACACATGATTCAGCTGCAAATCAATGCGATGTAGAAGGTTTAGCTTCAAATCCAAGCCAAACACAAGATTTAGCTTCAACTCCATGAGATGTAGAAGATTCATCTTCAAACCCATGCGAAACAAAATATTCAGCTGCAAATCAGTGCGAAGTAGAAGGATCAGGTTCAAATCAATGCGATTCAAATGGATTATCTTCAAATACTTGTGAAAGACACTATTTAGCTTCAACTGCATGCGAAACGATCGAGTTAGATTCAAATCCATGCGAAACACATGATTAAGCTTCAAATCAATGCGATGTAGAAGGTTTAGCTTCAAAACCATGCGAAACAAACGATTTAGCATCAGATACTTCCGATATAAGTGATATAGCTTCAAATGCATACGAAACAAACGAGTTAGCTTCAAATCCTCGCGAAACAAATGATTTAGCTTCAATTACTTGCAATATAAGTGACATAGCATCAAATGCAGGCGAAACAAACGAGTTAGCTTCGAATCCATGCGAAACACATGATTGAGCTACAAATCAATGCGAAGTAGGAGGCTTAGCTTCAAATCCGTGCGAATCACATAATTTAGCTGCAAATCAATGCGATGTAGAAGGTTTAGCTTCAAATCCATGGGAAACAAATGATTTAGGTTCAGATGCTTGCGATATAAGTGATATAGCTTCAAATGCTGACGAAACAACGGGTTAGCTACAAATCCATGCGAAACACATGATTTAGCTTCTAATCAATGCGAAGTAGAAGGCTTAGCTTCAAATTCATGCGGAACAAATGGATTAGCTTCAGATACTTATGATATACATAATTTAGCTTCAACTCCATGCGAAACAAACGAGTTAGCTACAAATCCATGCGAGTCACATGATTTATCTTCAAATTCATGCGAAACACATGGTTAAGCTGCAATTCCATGCGAATCAAATGGTTTAGCTTCGAATAATTGTGATATACATGATTTAGATTCAACTGCATGCGAAACAAACGAGCTACCTTGAAATCCATGCGAAACACATGATTTAGCTTCAAATCAATATCATGTAGAAGGTTTAGCTTCAAATCCATGCGAAACAAATGATTTAGCTTCAAACACTTGGGATATAAGTGATATAGATTCAAATGCAGACGAAACAAACGAGCTAGCATCAAATCCAAGCGAAACAAATGATTTAGCTGCAAATCAATGCGATGTAGAAGGATAAGCTTCAAATACATGCAAAACAAATGATTTAGCACAAGAACTTGCGATATAAGTGAAATAGCTTCAAATGCAGGGAGAACAAACGAGTTAGCTCAAAATCTATGCGAAACAAGTGATTTAGGTTCAAATCAATGCGAAGTAGAAGGCTTTGCTTCAAATCCATGCGAAACAAATGGTTTAGCAACATATACTTGTGATACACGCTATTTAGCTTCAGCTGCATGCGAAACAAACTACGTAGCTTCAAATACAAGCGAAACACATGATTTAGCTTCAAATCAGTGCGAAGTAGAAGGTTTCGCATCAAATACATGAGAAACAAAAGATTTAGTTTCAAATCAATGCGATGTAGAAGGTTTAGCTTCAAATCAATGCTATGTAGAAGGTTTAGCTTCAAATCCATGCGAAACAAATGATTTTGCTTCAAACACTTGGGATATAAGTGATATAGAATCAACTGCAGGCGAAACAAACAAGATTGCTTCAAAACCATGCGATACATATGATTTACCTTCAACTCAATGCGAAGTGGAAGGCTTAGCTTCAAAACCATGCGGAACAAATGATTTACCTTCAAATACTTGCAATATAAGTGATATAGATTCAACTGCAAGCTAAACAAACAAGATAGCTTCAAAACCATGCGATGCATACGATTTAGCTTCACAATCAATGCGATGTAGAAGGCTTAACTTCAAATCCATGCGGAACAAATGATTTAGCTTCAAATACTTGCGCTATAAATGATATAGCTTCAAATGCAGGCGAACCGAACGAGTTAGCTTCAACTCCATTCGATACACATGGTTTAGCTGCAAATCAATGCGACGTAGAAGGTTTAGCTTCAAATGTATGCGAAACAAACGAGTTAGCTTCAAATACTTGCGATATATATGAAGTAGGTTCAAAAGCAGGAAAAACAAACGAGTTAGCTTCAAATCCATGCGAAACACATGAATTAGCTTCATATCAATGCGAAGTAGAGGGCATAGCTTCAAATCCATGCAACACAACTGATTGAGCATCAAATACTTGCGATATAAATGATGTAACTTCAAATCCATGCGAAACAAATGATTTAGATGCAAAACAATGCGACCTAGAAGGCTTAGCTTCAAATCCATGCGAAACGAATGATTCAGCTTCAAATACTTGCGAATATAAGGGATACAGCTTCAAATGCATGCGAAACAAACGAGTTTGCGTCAAATTCAAGCGAAACACACCATTTAGCTTCAAATCACTGTGATGTAGAAGGTTTAGCTTCAAACCCATGGGAAACAAATGATTTAGCTTCCAATCAATGCGAAACAAATGGTTTAGCTTCATATCAATGCGAAGTTAAAGGCTTAGCTTCTACCCCAAGCGTAACGAATGATTTAGCTTCAAATACTTGCGAATATAAGAGATACAGCTTCAAATGCATGCGAAATCAACGAGTTAGCTTCAAATCCATGCAAAACACACGATTAATCTTCAAATCATTGCTATGTAGAACGTTTAGCTTCAAATCCATGCGAAACAAATGATTTTGCTTCAAACACTTGGAATATAAGTGATATAGATTCAACTGCAAGCTAAACAAACAAGATAGCTTCAAAACCATGCGATGCATACGATTTAGCTTCACATCAATGCGATGTAGAAGGCTTAGCTTCAAATCCATGCGGAACAAATGATTTAGCTTCAAATACTTGCGCTATAAATGATATAGCTTCAAATGCAGGCGAACCGAACGAGTTAGCTTCAACTCCATGCGATACACATGGTTTAGCTGCAAATCAATGCGACGTAGAAGGTTTAGCTTCAAATGTATGCGAAACAAACGAGTTAGATTCAAATACTTGCGATATATATGAAGTAGGTTCAAAAGCAGGAAAAACAAACGAGTTAGCTTCAAATCCATGCGAAACACATGAATTAGCTTCATATCAATGCGAAGTAGACGGCATAGCTTCAAATCCATGCGACACAACTGATTGAGCATCAAATACTTGCGATATAAATGATATAACTTCAAATGCAGGCGAAACAAACGAGTTAGCTTCAAATCCATGCGAAACAAATGATTTAGATGCAAAACAATGCGACCTAGAAGGCTTAGCTTCAAATCCATGCGAAACAAATGATTTAGCTTCAAACACTTGGGATATAAGTGATATAGATTCAAATGCAGACGAAACAAACGAGCTAGCATCAAATCCAAGCGAAACACATGATTTAGCTGCAAATCAATGCGATGTAGAAAGATAAGCTTCAAATCCATGCAAAACAAATGATTTAGCACAAGAACTTGCGATATAAGTGAAATAGCTTCAAATGCAGGGAGAACAAACGAGTTAGCTCAAAATCTATGCGAAACAAGTGATTTAGGTTCAAATTAATGCGAAGTAGAAGGCTTTGCTTCAAATCCATGCGAAACAAATGATTTAGCTTCAAACACTTGGGATATAAGTGGTATAGATTCAACTGCAGGCGAAACAAACGAGATAACTTCAAAACCGTGCGATAAACATGATTTAGCTTGAAATCAATGCGAAGTAGAAGGCTTAGCTTCAAATACATGAGAAACAATTGATTTACCTTCAGATAGTTGCGGGATAAGTGATATAGCTTCATCTGCAGGGGAAACAAACGAGTTAGCTTCAAATCCATGCAAAACACTTGATTTAGCTTCAAATCAAAGCGAAGTAGAAGGTTTAGCTTCAAATCCATGAGAAACAAATGGTTTAGCTACACATACTTGTGATACACGCTATTTAGCTTCAGCTGCATGCGAAACAAACTACGTAGCTTCAAATACAAGCGAAACACATGATTTAGCTTCAAATCAGTGCGAAGTAGAAGGTTTCGCATCAAATACATGAGAAACAAAAGATTTAGTTTCAAATCAATGCGATGTAGAAGGTTTAGCTTCAAATCAATGCTATGTAGAAGGTTTAGCTTCAAATCCATGCGAAACAAATGATTTTGCTTCAAACAGTTGGGATATAAGTGATATAGAATCAACTGCTGGCGAAACAAACAAGATTGCTTCAAAACCATGCGATACATATGATTTAGCTTCAACTCAATGCGAAGTGGAAGGCTTAGCTTCAAGTCCATGCGAAGCAAATGATTTAGGTTCAGATACTTGGGATTTAAGTGATATAGCTTCAAATGCAGGGGAAACAAACGAGTTAGCTCCAATTCCATGCGATACAAATAACTTAGTTTCTGATGAATGGGAAGTAGAAGGTTTCGCTTCAAATCCATGCGAAACAAATGATTTCTGTTCAGATACTTGCGATATAAGTGATATAGCTTCAATGCAGGCGTAACAAACGAGTTAGCTTCCAATCCATGAGAAACACATGATTTAGCTTCAAATAAATGCGAAGAAGAGGGCTTCGCTTCAAATCTATGCGACTCAAAAGGTTCCGCTTCAAATACTTGTGATATTCATGATTTAGCTTCAAATGCTGGGGAAACGAACATGTTAGCTTCAAATCCATGCGAAACACATGATTTAGATGCAAATCAATGCGATGTAGAAGGTTTAGCTTCAAATCCATGCGAATCAAATTATTTAGATTCAAATACTTGCGATATAAATGATACAGCTCCAAATAGATGCGAAACAAATGAGTTAGCTTCAAATCCATGCGAAACACATGATTTAGCTCCAAATCCATGCGAAACAAATGATTTAGCCTCAAATGCTTTGGGATATAAGTGATATAACTTGAACGGAAGGCGGACCAAACGAGTTAGATTCAAATCCATGCCAAACACATGATTTAGCTTCACATACTTGCGTTATAAGTCATATAGCTTCAAATGCAGCCGCAACAAACGAACTAGCTTCAAATCCATGCGAAACAAATGATATTTCTTCAAATAATTGCGATATACGTGATATAGCTTCAAATGCAGGAGAAACAAACGAGTTAGCTCTAAAACCATGCGAAACAAATGATTTAGCTTAAAATCACTGCGAAGTAGAAGACTTAGCTTCAAATCCATGTGCCAAAAATGATTTTGCTTCAATTACTTGCGATATAAATGATATAGCTTCAAATGCAGGCGAAACAAACGAGTTAGCTCCAAAACCATGCGAAACACATGATTTAGCTTCAAATAAATGCGAAGTAGAGGGCTTGGCTTCAAATCCATGCGGAACAAATGATTTATCTTCAAATACTTGCGGTATAAGTGATATTGCTTCAAATGCAGGCGAAACGAACGAGTTAGCTTCAAATCCATGCGAAACACATGATTTAACTGCAAATCAGTGCGATGTAGAAGGTTTAGCTTCAAATCCAAGCGAGACACATGATCTACATGCAAATCAATGCGATGTAGAAGGCTTAGCTTCAAATCCATGCGAAACAAATGATTTAGCTTCAAATACTTGCGACATAAGTGATATAGCTTCAAATGCAGACGAATCAAACGAGTTAGCTTCAAAATCCATGCGATACACATGATTTAGCTTCAAATCAATGCGAAACTCATGATTTAGCTTCAAATCAATGCGAACTAGATGTCTTAGCTTCAAAACCATGCGAAACAAATGATTTAGATTCAAATCAATGCGAAGTAGAAGGCTTATCTACAAATCCATGCGAAACGAAAGATTTAGCTTTAAATACTTGCGAATAGAAGTGATACAGCTTCAAATGCGGGCGAAACAAACGAGTTAGTTTCATATCCAAGGGTAACATATGATTTAGCTTCAAATCAATGCGATATAGAAGGTTTAGCTTCAAATCTGATCGAAACAAATGATTCAGCTTCAAATTCTCTCGATATTAGTGATATAGCTTCAAATGCAGACGAAACACACGACTGGCTTCAAATCCATGCGAAACAAATGATTTAGTTTCAAGTCAATTCTTAGTAGAAGGATTAGCTTCAAATCCATGCGAAACAAATGATTTAGCTTCAAACACTTGGGATATAAGTGATATAGCTTCAAATGTAGACGAATCAAACGAGTTAGCTTCAAAATCCATGCGATACACATGATTTAGCTTCAAATCAATGCGAAGTAGTAGGATTAGCTTCAAATCCATGCGGAACAAACGATTGTGCTTCAAACACTTCGGCTATATGTGAAATAGCTTCAGCTGCTTGCGCAACAAACGAGTTAGCTTCAAATCCATGCGAAACACATGATTTAGCTTCAAATCAATGCGAAGTAGAAGGCTTATCTTCAAATCCACGCGATACAAATCGTTTAGCTTCAAATACTTGTGATATACATGATTTAGCTTCAGCTGCATTCGAAACAGACGAGTTAGCTTAGAATCCACGCTAAAAAATTATTTAGTTTCAAAAGAATGCGAATTAGAAGGATTAGCATCAAATCCATGCGAAACTAATGATTTAGCTTCAAATGCATTCGAATCAAACGAGTCAGCTTCAAATCCATGCGAAACAAATGATTTAGCTTCAAATACATGCGACATAAGTGATATAGCTTCAAATGCAGACGTATCAAACGAGTTAGCTTCAGAATCCATGCGATACACATGATTTAGATTCAAATCAATGCGAAACTCATGATTTAGCTTCAAATCAATGCGAACTAGATGTCTTAGCTTCAAAACCATGCGAAACAAATGATTTAGATTCAAATCAATGCGAAGTAGAAGGCTTATCTACAAATCCATGCGAAACGAAAGATTTAGCTTTAAATACTTGCGAATAGAAGTGATACAGCTTCAAATGCGGGCGAAACAAACGAGTTAGTTTCATATCCAAGGGTAACACATGATTTAGCTTCAAATCAATGCGATATAGAAGGTTTAGCTTCAAATCTGAGCGAAACAAATGATTCAGCTTCAAATTCTCTCGATATTAATGATATAGCTTCAAATGCAGACGAAACACACGACTGGCTTCAAATCTATGCGAAACAAATGATTTAGTTTCAAGTCAATTCTTAGTAGAAGGATTAGCTTCAAATCCATGCGAAACAAATGATTTAGCTTCAAACACTTGGGATATAAGTGATATAGCTTCAAATGTAGACGAATCAACTGAGTTAGCTTCAAAATCCATGCGATACACATGATTTAGCTTCAAATAAATGCGAAGTAGAAGGATTAGCTTCAAATCCATGCGGAACAAACGATTGTGCTTCAAACACTTCGGCTATATGTGAAATAGCTTCAGCTGCTTGCGAAACAAACGAGTTAGCTTCAAATCCATGCAAAACACATGATTTAGCTTCAAATCAATGCGAAGTAGAAGGCTAAGCTTCAAATCCACGCGATACAAATCGTTTAGCTTCAAATACTTGTGATATACATGATTTAGCTTGAGCTGCATTCGAAACAGACGAGTTAGCTTAGAATCCACGCGAAAAAATTATTTAGTTTCAAAAGAATGCGAATTAGAAGGATTAGCTTCAAATCCATGCGAAACTAATGATTTAGCTTCAAATGCATTCGAATCAAACGAGTTAGCTTCAAATCCATGCGAAACAAGTGATTTAGCTTCAAATACTTGCGACATAAGTGATATAGCTTCAAATGCAGACGAATCAAACGAGTTAGCTTCAAAATCCATGCGATACACATGATTTAGCTTCAAATCAATGCGAAACTCATGATTTAGCTTCAAATCAATGCGAACTAGATGTCTTAGCATCAAATCCATGCGAAACACATGATTTAGCTTCTAATGAGTGCGAAGTAGAAGGCTTAGCTTCAAAGCCATGCGAAACAAATGATTCAGCTTCAAATACTTCCTATATAAGTGATATAGATTCAAGTGCAGGCGAAACAAACGAGATAGCTTCAAATCCAAGCGACACAAATGATTTAGCTTCAGATACTTGCGATATAAGTGATATAGCTTCAAATGCAGACGAAGCAAACGAGTTAGCATCAAATCCATGCGAAACACATGATTTAGCTGCAAATTAATGCGATGTAGAAGGATAATCTTCAAATCCATGCGAAAAAAATGGTTTAGCTACAAATACTTGTGATATATGTTATTTATATTTAACTGCATGCGCAACGAACGAGTTAGCTTCAGATACATGCGAAACGCATGATTTAGCTGCAAATCAATGCGATGTAGAAGGTTTAGCTTCCAATCCATGCGAAACAAATAATTTAGCATCAGATACTTGCTATATAAGTGATATAGCTTCAAATGCAGGGGATACAAACGACTTAGCTTCAGTTCCATGCGAAACACATGATTATATTCAAATCAATGCGAAGTAGAAGGTTTCGCTTCAAATACATGAGAAACAAAAGATTTAGTTTCAAATAAATGCGATGTGGAAGGTTTAGCTTCAAATCCACGCGAAACAAATGGTTTTGATTCAGATACTTGTGATAAACATGACTTAGCTACAACTGCATGTGAAACAAGCGAGGTAGCTTCAAATCCATGCGGATCTTATGATTTAGCTTCAAATCAATGCGAAGTAGAAGGCTTTGGTTCAAATCCATGCGAATCAAATTGTTTAGCTTCAAATACATGTGAAATACATGATTAAGCTTCTACTGCATGCGAAACAAACGAGTTAGCTTCAAATCCATGCAAATGACATGATTAAGCTTCAAATCAAAGCGGAGTAGAAGGTTTTGCTTCAAATCCATGAGAAACAAATGATTTAGCTTCAAATACTTGCAATATAAATAACGTAGATTCGAATGCAGGCGAAGCAAGCGAGTTAGCTTAAAATCCAAGCAAAACACACGATTTAGCTTCCAAACAATGCGAAGTAGGTGGCTTAGCATCAAATCCCATGCGAAGCAACTGGTTTATCTTCAAATACTTGTGATATTCATGATTTAACTTCGACTGCATGCGAAACAAACGGGTTAGCTTCAAATCCATGCTAAACACATGATTTATCTTCATATCAATGCGAAGTAGAAGACTTAGTTTCAAATCTATGCGACACAAATGAATTGGATTCAAATCAGTGCCAAGTAGAAGGCTTAGATTCAAATCCCTGCGAATCAAATGGTTTAGCTTCAAATACTTGTGATTTACATGATTTAGCATCAACTGCATGCGAAACAAACGAGATAGCTTCAAATCCAAAGGAAACACATGATTTTGCTTCAAATCAATGCGAAATTGAAGGCTTAGCATCTAATCCATGCGAAATAAGTGAGTTACATTCAAATACTTGCGATATGAATGAAATAGCTTCCAAAGCAGGCGGAACAAACGAGTTAGCATCAAATCCATGCGAAACACATGATTTAGCTTCTAATGAGTGCGAAGTAGAAGGCTTACCTTCAAAGACATGCGAAACAAATAATTTAGCTTCAGATACTTGCGATATAAGTGATGTAGCTTTAAATGCTGGCTAAACAAATGAGTTAGCTTCAAATCCATGCAAAACACATGATTTAGCTTCAAATCAATGCGAAGTAGAAGGCTAAGCTTCAAATCCAAACGAATCAAATGGTTCAGCTTCAAATACTTGTGATATACATGATTTCGTTTCAACTGCATGTGAAACAAACGTGTTAGCTTCAAATCCAAGCGAAACAGATGATTTAGCTTCAAATCAATGCGATGTAGAAGGCTTAGCTTCAAATCCATGCGAAACAAATGATTTAGCTTCAAATACTTGCGACATAAGTGACATAGCTTCAAATGAAGGCGAAACAAACGAGCTAGCTTTGAAATCCATGCGATACACGTGATTTAGCTTCAAATCAATGCGAAGTAGATGGCTTAGATTCAAATCCATGCGAAACAAATGCTTTAGATACAAATACTTGTGATATACGTTATTTATATTTAACTGCATGCGCAACGAACGAGTTAGCTTCAAATCCATGCAATACAAATGATTTAGCATCAGATTCTTGCGATATAAGTGATATAGCTTCAAATGCTGACGAAACAAACGGGTTAGCTTCAAATCCATGCAAATGACATGATTAAGTTTCAAATCCATGGGCAACACATAATTTAGGTTCACTGTCAAGGTAAACACATGATTTAGATTCACAAACATGCGAAACAAATGGTTTAGCTTTAAATACTTGTCATATACATGATTTAGCTTCAACTGCATGCGACACAAACGTGTAAGTTTCAAATCCATGCGAAACGCATGACTCAGCTGCAAATCAATGCGAAGTAGAAGGTTTAGCTTCAAATCCATTCGAAAAACATGATTTGTCTACAAATCAATACGATGTAGAAGAATTAGCTTCAAATCCAGTCGTAACAATTGATTTAGATCAAATACTTGTGATTTAAGTGATATAGATTCAAATGCAGACGAAACAAATGATTTAGCTTCAAATACTCTCGATATTAGTAATAACTTCAAATGCAGGCGAAACAAACGAGTTAGCTTCAAATCCATGCGAAACACATGATTTAGCTTCAAATCAATGCGAAGTAGAAGGCTTATCTTCAAATCCACGCGATACAAATCGTTTAGCTTCAAATACTTGTGATATACATGATTTAGCTTCAGCTGCATTCGAAACAGACGAGTTAGCTTAGAATCCACGCTAAAAAATTATTTAGTTTCAAAAGAATGCGAATTAGAAGGATTAGCATCAAATCCATGCGAAACTAATGATTTAGCTTCAAATGCATTCGAATCAAACGAGTCAGCTTCAAATCCATGCGAAACAAATGATTTAGCTTCAAATACATGCGACATAAGTGATATAGCTTCAAATGCAGACGTATCAAACGAGTTAGCTTCAGAATCCATGCGATACACATGATTTAGATTCAAATCAATGCGAAACTCATGATTTAGCTTCAAATCAATGCGAACTAGATGTCTTAGCTTCAAAACCATGCGAAACAAATGATTTAGATTCAAATCAATGCGAAGTAGAAGGCTTATCTACAAATCCATGCGAAACGAAAGATTTAGCTTTAAATACTTGCGAATAGAAGTGATACAGCTTCAAATGCGGGCGAAACAAACGAGTTAGTTTCATATCCAAGGGTAACACATGATTTAGCTTCAAATCAATGCGATATAGAAGGTTTAGCTTCAAATCTGAGCGAAACAAATGATTCAGCTTCAAATTCTCTCGATATTAATGATATAGCTTCAAATGCAGACGAAACACACGACTGGCTTCAAATCCATGCGAAACAAATGATTTAGTTTCAAGTCAATTCTTAGTAGAAGGATTAGCTTCAAATCCATGCGAAACAAATGATTTAGCTTCAAACACTTGGGATATAAGTGATATAGCTTCAAATGTAGACGAATCAACTGAGTTAGCTTCAAAATCCATGCGATACACATGATTTAGCTTCAAATCAATGCGAAGTAGAAGGATTAGCTTCAAATCCATGCGGAACAAACGATTGTGCTTCAAACACTTCGGCTATATGTGAAATAGCTTCAGCTGCTTGCGAAACAAACGAGTTAGCTTCAAATCCATGCAAAACACATGATTTAGCTTCAAATCAATGCGAAGTAGAAGGCTAAGCTTCAAATCCACGCGATACAAATCGTTTAGCTTCAAATACTTGTGATATACATGATTTAGCTTGAGCTGCATTCGAAACAGACGAGTTAGCTTAGAATCCACGCGAAAAAATTATTTAGTTTCAAAAGAATGCGAATTAGAAGGATTAGCTTCAAATCCATGCGAAACTAATGATTTAGCTTCAAATGCATTCGAATCAAACGAGTTAGCTTCAAATCCATGCGAAACAAGTGATTTAGCTTCAAATACTTGCGACATAAGTGATATAGCTTCAAATGCAGACGAATCAAACGAGTTAGCTTCAAAATCCATGCGATACACATGATTTAGCTTCAAATCAATGCGAAACTCATGATTTAGCTTCAAATCAATGCGAACTAGATGTCTTAGCATCAAATCCATGCGAAACACATGATTTAGCTTCTAATGAGTGCGAAGTAGAAGGCTTAGCTTCAAAGCCATGCGAAACAAATGATTCAGCTTCAAATACTTCCTATATAAGTGATATAGATTCAAGTGCAGGCGAAACAAACGAGATAGCTTCAAATCCAAGCGACACAAATGATTTAGCTTCAGATACTTGCGATATAAGTGATATAGCTTCAAATGCAGACGAAGCAAACGAGTTAGCATCAAATCCATGCGAAACACATGATTTAGCTGCAAATTAATGCGATGTAGAAGGATAATCTTCAAATCCATGCGAAAAAAATGGTTTAGCTACAAATACTTGTGATATATGTTATTTATATTTAACTGCATGCGCAACGAACGAGTTAGCTTCAGATACATGCGAAACGCATGATTTAGCTGCAAATCAATGCGATGTAGAAGGTTTAGCTTCCAATCCATGCGAAACAAATAATTTAGCATCAGATACTTGCTATATAAGTGATATAGCTTCAAATGCAGGGGATACAAACGACTTAGCTTCAGTTCCATGCGAAACACATGATTATATTCAAATCAATGCGAAGTAGAAGGTTTCGCTTCAAATACATGAGAAACAAAAGATTTAGTTTCAAATAAATGCGATGTGGAAGGTTTAGCTTCAAATCCACGCGAAACAAATGGTTTTGATTCAGATACTTGTGATAAACATGACTTAGCTACAACTGCATGTGAAACAAGCGAGGTAGCTTCAAATCCATGCGGATCTTATGATTTAGCTTCAAATCAATGCGAAGTAGAAGGCTTTGGTTCAAATCCATGCGAATCAAATTGTTTAGCTTCAAATACATGTGAAATACATGATTAAGCTTCTACTGCATGCGAAACAAACGAGTTAGCTTCAAATCCATGCAAATGACATGATTAAGCTTCAAATCAAAGCGGAGTAGAAGGTTTTGCTTCAAATCCATGAGAAACAAATGATTTAGCTTCAAATACTTGCAATATAAATAACGTAGATTCGAATGCAGGCGAAGCAAGCGAGTTAGCTTAAAATCCAAGCAAAACACACGATTTAGCTTCCAAACAATGCGAAGTAGGTGGCTTAGCATCAAATCCCATGCGAAGCAACTGGTTTATCTTCAAATACTTGTGATATTCATGATTTAACTTCGACTGCATGCGAAAGAAACGGGTTAGCTTCAAATCCATGCTAAACACATGATTTATCTTCATATCAATGCGAAGTAGAAGACTTAGTTTCAAACCTATGCGACACAAATGAAGTGGATTCAAATCAGTGCGAAGTAGAAGGCTTAGATTCAAATCCATGCGAATCAAATGGTTTAGCTTCAAATACTTGTGATTTACATGATTTAGAACCAACTGCATGCGAAACAAACGAGTTAGCTTCAAATCCAAAGGAAACACATGATTTTGCTTCAAATCAATGCGAAATTGAAGGCTTAGCATCTAATCCATGCGAAATAAGTGAGTTACATTCAAACACTTGGGATATAAGTGATATAGCTTCAAATGTAGACGAATCAAACGAGCTAGCATCAGATCCAAGCTAAACACATGATTTAGCTGCAAATCAATGCGATGTAGAAGGTTTAGCTTCCAATCCATGCGAAACAAATAATTTAGCATCAGATACTTGCTATATAAGTGCTATAGCTTCAAATGCAGGGGATACAAACGACTTAGCTTCAGTTCCATGCGAAACACATGATTATATTCAAATCAATGCGAAGTAGAAGGTTTCGCTTCAAATACATGATAAGCAAAAGATTTAGTTTCAAATAAATGCGATGTGGAAGGTTTAGCTTCAAATCCACGCGACCAAATGGTTTTGATTCAGATACTTGTGATAAACATGACTTAGCTACAACTGCATGTGAAACAAGCGAGGTAGATTCAAATCCACGCGGGTCTTATGATTTAGCTTCAAATCAATGCGAAGTTGAAGACTTAAGTTCAAATCCATGCAAATCAAATTGTTTAGCTTCAAATACATGTGAAATACATGATTTAGCTTCGACTGCATGCGAAACAAACGAGTTAGCTTCAAATCCAAGCCGAACACATGATGTAGCTTCAAATCAATGCGAAGTAGAAGGCTTAGCTTCAAATCCATGCGAAACACATGATTAAGCTTCAAATCAATTCGAAGTTGAAGGCTTAGCTTCAAATCCAAGCGACACTAATTATTTAGCTTCAAATACTTGCGATATAAGTGACATAGCTTCAAATGAAGGCGAAACAATCGAGTTAGCTTGGAAATCCATGCGATACACATGATTTAGCTTCAAATCAATGCGAAACTCATGATTTAGCTTCAAATCAGTTCCATGCGAAACACATGATTATATTCAAATCAATGCGAAGTAGAAGGTTTTGCTTCAAATACATGAGAAACAAAAGATTTAGTTTCAAATAAATGCGATGTGAAAGGTTTAGCTTCAAATCCTCGCGACCAAATGGTTTTGATTCAGATACTTGTGATAAACATGACTTAGCTACAACTGCATGTGAAACAAGCGAGGTAGCTTCAAATCCACGCGGGTCTTATGATTTAGTTTCAAATCAATGCGAAGTAGAAGACTTAAGTTCAAATCCATGCAAATCAAATTGTTTAGCTTCAAATACATGTGAAATACATGATTTAGCTTCGACTGCATGCGAAACAAACGAGTTAGCTTCAAATCCAAGTCGAACACATGATGTAGCTTCAAATCAATGCGAAGTAGAAGGCTTAGCTTCAAATCCATGCGAAACACATGATTAAGCTTCAAATCAATTCGAAGTTGAAGGCTTAGCTTCAAATCCAAGCGACACTAATTATTTAGCTTCAAATACTTGCGGTATAAGTGACATAGCTTCAAATGAAGGCGAAACAATCGAGTTAGCTTGGAAATCCATGCGATACACGTGATTTAGCTTCAAATCAATGCGAAGAAGATGGCTTAGATTCAAATCAATGCGAAACAAATGGTTTAGATACAAATACTTGTGATATACGTTATTTAGATTTAACTGCATGCGCAACGAACGAGTCAGCTTCAAATCCATGCGAAACACATGATTTAGCTTCAAATCAATGCGATGTAGACGGTTTAGCTTCAAATCCATGCAGAACACGTGATTTAGTTTCCAATTAATGCGAAGTAGAAGTCTTAGCTTCAAACCCATGCGACACACTAGATTTAGCTTCAAATCAATGCGATGTAGAAGGTTCAGCTTCAAATCCATACGACACATATGATTTAGCTTCAAATACTTCCGATATAAGTGATATAGCTTCAAATGCATACGAAACAAACGAGTTAGCTTCAGATCCAAGCGAAATACATAATTTAGCTTCAAATCAATGCGACGTAGAAGGTTTAGCTTCAAATCCGTGCGAAACAAATGATTTAGCTTCAAATCACATCGAAGTACAGGGCTTAGATTCAAATCCATGCGAAACAATTGATTTAGCATCAGATACTTGCGATATAACTGATATAGCTCCAAATGCATACGAATCAAACGAGTTAGCTGCAAAATCTACGCGATACACATGATTTAGCTTCAAATCAATGCGAAGTAGATGGCTCATCTTCAAATCCATGCGAAACGAATGATTTAGCGTCAAATACTTGCGAATATAAGGGATACAGCTTCAAATGTATGCGAAACAAACGGATTAGCTTCAAATTCTTGCGATATAAATGAAGTATTTTCAAAAGCAGGATAAACAAACGAGTTAGCTTCAAATCCATGCCAAAAACATGATTTAGCTTCATATCAATTCGAAGTAGAAAGCTTAGCTTCAAATCCATGCGACTCAACTGATTGAGCATCAAATACTTGCGATATAAATGATATAGCTCCAAATGCAGGCGACACAAACGAGATAGATTCAAATCCATGCGAAACACATGATTTAGTTTCAAATCCAAGCGAAACACATGAATTAGCTTCAAATGAATGCGATGTAAAAGGTTTAGCTTTAAATCCGTGCGAAGCAAATGATTTAGCTTCAAATACTTGCGATATAAGTGATATAGATTCAACTGCAGGCGAAACAAACGAGATAGCTTTAAATCCATGCGAAACAAATGATTTTTCTTCAAATAATTGCGATATACGTGATATAGATTCAAATGCAGGAGAAACAAACGAGTTAGCTCCAAAACCATGCGAAACAATTGATTTAGCTACAAATCAATGCGATGTAGAAGGTTTAGCTTCAAATCTATGCAAAACAAAAGATTTAGCACAGGAACTTGCGGTATAAGTGATATAGCTTCAAATGCAGGGGAAGCAAACGAGTTAGCTTCAAATCTATGCGAAACAAATGATTTAGCTTCAAATCACTGCGAAGTAGAAGGCTTAGCTTCAAACCCATGCGAAACATATGATTTAGCTTCAACTCAATGCGAAGTGGAAGGCTTAGCTTCAAGTCCATGCGAAGCAAATGATTTAGGTTCAGATACTTGCGATATAAGTGATATAGCTTCAAATCCATGCGAAACAGATGATTTAGCTCCAAATCCATGCGAAACAAATGATTTTGCCTCAAATGCTTTGGGATATAAGTGATATAACTTGAACGGAAGGCGGACCAAACGAGTTAGATTCATATCCATGCCAGACACATGATTTAGCTTCACATACTTGCGATATAAGTGATATAGCTTCAAATGCAGACGTAACAAACGAACTAGCTTCAACTCCAAACGAAACACATGATTTAGCTTCAAATCAATGCGATGTAGAAGGTTTAGCATCAAACCAATGCGATGTGGAAGGTTTAGCTTCAAATCCATGCAAAACAAATGATTTAGCTACAAATACTTGCGATGCAAGTGATATAGCTTCAAATGCAGGCGAAACAAACCAGTTAGCTTCAATACCATGCGACACAAATGATTTAGGTTCAGATACTTGCGATATATGTGATATAGCTTCAAATACAGGAGAAACAAACGAGTTAGCTCCAAAACCATGCGAAACAAATGATTTAGCTTAAAATCACTGCGAAGTAGAAGGCTTAGCTTCATATCCATGTGGCAAAAATGATTTTGCTTCAATTACTTGCGATATAAATGATATCGCTTCAAATGCAGGCGATACAAACGAGTTAGCTTCTAGTCCATGCGAAACTCATGACTTAGCTTCAAATCAATGCGGAGTAGAAGGTTTAGATTCAAATCCGTGCGAAGCAAATGATTTTGCTTCTAATACTTGCGATATATGTGATATAGCTTCAAATGCAGGCGAAACAAATGATTTAGCTTCAAACACTTCGGATATAAGTGATATAGCTTCAAATGCAGACGAATCAAACGAGTTAGCTTCAAAATCCATGCGATACACATGATTTAGCTTCAAATCAATGCGAAGTAGAAAGATTATCTTCAAATACGTGCGACACAAATGATTTAGCTTCAAATACTTCCTATATAAGTGATATAGATTCAAGTGCAGGCGAAACAAACGAGATAGCTTCAAATCCAAGCGACACAAATGATTTAGCTTCAGATACTTGCGATATAAGTGATATAGCTTCAAATGCAGACGAAGCAAACGAGTTAGCATCAAATGCAGACGAAGCAAACGAGTTAGCATCAAATCCATGCGAAACACATGATTTAGCTACAAATCAATGCGATGTAGAAGGTTTAGCTTCAAATCTATGCAAAACAAAAGATTTAGCACAGGAACTTGCGATATAAGTGATATAGCTTCAAATGTAGGGGAAGCAAACGAGTTAGCTTCAAATCTATGCGAAACAAATGATTTAGCTTCAAATCACTGCGAAGTAGAAGGCTTAGCTTCAAATCCATGTGGCAAAGATGATTTTGCTTCAATTACTTGCGATATAAATGATATAGCTTCAAATGAAGGCGAAACAAACGAGTTAGCTTCTAGTCCATGCGAAACTCATGACTTAGCTTCAAATCAATGCGAAGTAGAAGGTTTAGCTTCAAATCCATTCGAAAAAAATGATTTGTCTACAAATCAATACGATGTAGAAGAATTAGCTTCAAATCCATTCGTAACAATTGATTTAGATCAAATACTTGCGATTTAAGTGATATAGATTCAAATCCATGCGAAACAAATGGTTTAGCTTCAAATACTTGTGATTTACATGATTTAGCACCAACTGCATGCGAAACATACGAGTTAGCTTCAAATCCAAAGGAAACACATGATTTTGCTTCAAATCAATGCGAAGTAGAAGGCTTAGCTTCAAATCCATGCGAAACGAAAGATTTAGTTTCAAATTCTTGCGAATATGAGGGCTACAGCTTCAAATGCATGCGACACAAACGAGTTAGCTTCACATCCGCGCGAAACACATGATTTAGCATCATATCCAAGGGAAACACATGATTTAGCATCAAATCAATGCGGTGTAGGAGGTTTAGCATCAAATCCATGCGAAACAAATGGTTTAGCTACAAATACTTGTGATCTACGTTATTTAGATTTTATTGCATGCGCAACGAACGAGTTAGCTTCAAATCAATGCGAAACACATGATTTAGCTGCAAATTAAAGCGATGTAGAAGGCTTAGCTTCAAATACATGCGAAACAAAAGATTTAGTTTCAAATACTTGCGAATATGAGGGATACAGCTTCAAATGCATGCGAAACAAACGAGTTAGATTCAAAACCATGCGAAACACATGATTTAGCTTCAAATCAATGCAAAGTAGAAGAGTTACCTTCAAATCCATGCGAATCACATGATTTATCTTCAAATTCATGCGAAATACTAGGTTTAGCTTCAATTCCATGCGTATCAAATGGTTTAGCTTCGAATACTTGTGATATACATGATTTAGCTTCAACTGCGTGCGAAACAAACGAATTAGCTCCAAATAAATGCGATACACATGATTAAGCTTCAAATCAATTCGAAGTAGAAGGCATAGCATCAAATCCAAGCGACACAAATTATTTAGCTTCAAATACTTGCGATATAAGTGACATTGTTTCAAATGCAGGCGAAACAAACGAGTTAGCTTCAAATCCGTGCGAAAGACATGATTTAGTTTCAAATCAGAGCGATGTAGGAGGATTAGCTTCAAATCCATGCGAAACAAACGAGTAAGATACAAATCCGTGCGAAACACATTATTTAGCTTCAAATCAATGCGAAGTAGACGACTTAGCTTCAAATGCATGCGGAATAAATGATTTAGCTTCTAATACTTATGATATACATGATTTAGCTTCAACTGCATGCGAAACAAACGAAATAGCTTCAAATCCATGCAAAACACATGATTTAGCTTCAAGTTAATGCGATGTAGACGGTTTAGCTTCAAAACCATGCGAAACAAATGGTATAGCTTCAGGTACTTGCGGTATAAATAAAATAGCTACAAATGCAGGAGGGACAAACGAGTTAGCTTCCTATGCATGCGATACACATGATTTAGCTTCAATTAATGCGGAGTAGAAGGCTTAGCTTCAAATACATGCGAAACGAAAGATTTAGTTTCAAATACTTGCGAATATGAGGGATACAGCTTCAAATGCAGGCGTAACAAACGAGTTAGCCTCAAATCCATGCAAAATACATGATTCAGCTTCAAATCAATGCGATGTAGGAGGTTTAGCTTCAAATCCATGCGAAACAAATGATTTAGGTTCAGATGAATAAGATGTAGAAGGTTTAGCTTCAAATCAATGCTATATAGAAGGTTTAGCTTCAAATCCATGCGAAACAAATGGCTTAGCTACAAATACTTGTGATCTATGTTATTTAGATATAATTGCATGCGCAACGATCGAGTTAGCTTCAAATCCATGCGAAACACATGATTTAGCTGCAAATTAATGCGATGTAAAATGTTTAGCTTCAAATCAATGCTATGTAGAAGGTTTAGCTTCAAATCCATGCGAAACAAATGATTTAGCATCAGATACTTGCGATATAAGTGATATAGCTTCAAAGCAGTGGAAACCAACGAGTTAGCCGCAAATCCATGCAAAACACACGATTAATCTTCAAATCAATGCGATCTGGAAGGTTTAGCATCAAATCCATGCGGAACAAATGATTTAGTTTCAGATACTGGCGATGTAAGTGATACAGTTTCAAATGCAGGCGAAACGAATGATTTACCTTCAAATACTTGCAGTATAAATGTAATAGCTTCAAATGCAGGCGGAACAAACAAGTTAGCTTCAAATCCATGCGAAACACATGATTTAGCTTCTAATCAATGGGAAGTAGAAGGCTTAGCTTCAAATCCAAGAGAAACACATGATTTAGATTCAAATCAGTGCGGAGTAGAAGGCTTAGCTTCAAATCCATGCGAATCTAATGGTTCGGCTTCAAATACTTGTGAAAAACATGATTTAGCTTGAAAATCATGCGAAACACATCATTTAGCTGCAAATCAGTGTGATGTAGAAGGTTTAGCTTCAAATCCACGCGAAACCAATGATTTCGCTGCAGATAGTTGCGATATAAGTGATTTAGCTTCAAATGCAGGAGATTCAAATGAGTTAGCTTCAAATCCATGCGAAACACATGATTTAGCTTCAAATCAAAGCGATGTAGAAGGTTTAGCTTCCAATCCATGCGAAACAAATAATTTAGCACCAGATACTTGCTTTATAAGTGATATAGCTTCAATTTCAGGGGATAAAAACGAGTTAGCTTCAAATCCAAGCGTTACACATGATTTAGCTTCAAATCAACTGGAAGTACAAGGCTTAGATTCAAATCCACGCGAAACAAATGGTTTAGATACAAATACTTGTGATATACGTTATTTAGCTTCAACTGCATGCGCAACAAACGAGGCAGCTTCAAATACATGCGAAACACATGATTTAGCTGCACGTCAATGCGATGTAGGAGGTTTAGCTTCAAATCCATGCGAAACAAATGATTTAGGTTCAGATGAATAAGATGTAGAAGGTTTAGCTTCAAATCAATGCTATATAGAAGGTTTAGCTTCAAATCCATTCGAAACAAATGGTTTAGCTATAAATACTTGTGATCTACGTTATTTAGATTTAATTGCATGCGCAACGTACGAGTTAGCTTCAAATCCATGCGAAACAAATGATTTAGCTGCAAATTAATGCGATGTAGAAGGTTTAGCTTCAAATCAATGCTATGTAGAAGTTTTAGCTTCAAATCCATGCGAAACAAATGATGTAGCTTCAAATACTTGCGATATAAATGAGGTAGCTTCAAATGCAGACAGAACAAACGAGTTAGCTTCAAATCCATGCGAAACACATGATTTAGCTTGATTTCAATTCCAAGTAGAAGGCTTAGCTTCAAATACATGCGAAGCAAATGGTTTAGCTTCAAATCAATGCGAAGTAGAAGAGTTAGCTTCAAAACCAGGCGAAAGACATGATTTGTCTTCAAATCAATACGATGTAGAAGAATTAGCTTCAAATCCATCCGAAACAATTGATTTAGGTCAAATACTTGCGATTTAAGTGATATAGATCCAAATGCAGGTGAAACAAATGAGTTAGCTTCAAAACCATGCAAAACAAATGATGTAGTTTCAAGTCAATTCCCGGTAGAAGGCTTAGCTTCAAATACATGCGAAACAATTGATTTAGCTTTAGATACTTGCGGTATAAGTGATATTGCTTCAAATGCAGGGGAAACAAACGAGTTAGCTTCAAATCCATGCGAAACACATGATTTAGCTGCAAATCAATGCGATGTAGGAGGTTTAGCTTCAAATCAACGGGAAACAAATGTTTTAGCTTCAGATGCTTGCGATATTAGTGATATAGCTTCAACTGCTGACGAAACAAACGGGTTAGCCTCAACTCAATGCGAAACACATGATTTAGCTTCAAATCAATAAGATGTAGCAGGTTTGGATTCAAATCAATGCGATGTAGAAGATTTAGCTTCAAATCCATGCGACACAAATGATTTAGCATCAGTTACATGCGATATAAGTGTCATAGTTTCAAATGCATGCGCAACGAACGAGTTAGCTTCAACTCCATGCGAAGCACATGATTTATCTGCAAATAAATGCGATGTAGGAGGTTTAGCTTCAAATTCATGCGAAACAAATGATTCAGCATCAGATACTTGCTATATAAGTGATATAGCTTCAAATGCAGACAGAACAAACGAGTTAGCTTTAAATACATGCAAAACACATTATTAAACTTCAAATCAATACTATTTAGAAGGTTTAGCTTCAAATCCAAGCGAAACAAATGATTTAGCTTCAAATCAGTGCGAAGTAGAAGGCTTACATTCAAATCCATGCGAATCAAGTTGTTCGACTTCAAATACTTGTGAAATACATTATTAAACTTTTATATTAACTGCATGCGAAGCAAACGAGTTAGCTACAAATCCTTGTGAAACACATGATTTAGATTCAAATTCATGCGAAACACATGGTTTAGCTTCATATTCTTGCGAAACAAATGGGTTAGATTCAGATACTTGTGATAAACATGTTTAGTTCAACTGCATGCGACACAAACGAGTTAGCTTCAAATCCATGCGAAACACATGATTTAGCTTCAAATCAATGCGAAGTAGAAGGCTTAGCTTCAAATACATGCGAAACGAAAGATTTAGTTTCAAATACTTGCGAATATGAGGGATACAGCTTCAAATGCATGCGAAACAAACGAGTTAGCTTAAAATCCATGCGAAACACATGATTTCGCTTCAGGTACTTGCGGTATAAATAAAATAGCTACAAATGCAGGAGGGACAAACGAGTTAGCTTCCTATCCATGCGATACACGTGATTTAGCTTCAAATCAATGCGAAGTAGATGGCTTAGATTCAAATCCATGCGAAACAAATGGTTTAGATACAAATACTTGTGATATACGTTATTTAGATTTAACTGCATGCGCAACGAACGAGTCAGCTTCAAATACATGAGAAACACAAGAATTAGCAGCAAATCAATGCGATGTAGAAGGTTTCGCTTCAAATCATTGCGATGTAGAAGGTTTAGCTTCAAATCCATGCGAAACACATGATTTAGATTCAAATCAATGCGATGTAGAAGGTTTAGCATCAAATACGCCCGAAACAAATGATTTAGCTTCAAATACATGCGATATAAGTGATATAGCATCAAATGCAGGCGAAACAAAAGAGTTAGCGTCAAATCCATGCGGAACACATGATTTAACTTCAAATCAATGCGAAGTAGAAGGCTTATCTTCAAATCCATGCGATACAAATCGCTTAGCTTCAAATACTTGTGATATACTTGATTTAGCTTCAGCTGCATTCGAAACAGACGAGTTAGCTTCTAATCCACGCGAAATACATTATTTAGCTTCAAAACAGTGCAAATTAGAAGGCTTAGCTTCAAATCCATGCGAAACGAATGATTTAGCTTCAAATACTTGCGATATGTGTGATATAGCTTCAAATGCAGGCGAGACAAACGAGTTAGCTTCAAATCCATGCGAAACACATGATTTAGTTTAAAATCAATGCGAAGTAGAAGGCTTTGCTTCTAATACATGCGACACAAACGATTTAGCTTCAAATACTTGCGATATAAGTGATATATCTTCAAATGCAGACGAAGCAAACGAGTTAGCATCAAATCCATGCGAAACACATGATTTAGCTGCAAATCAATGCGATACGGAAGGTTTAGCTTCAAATCCATGTAAAACAAAAGATTTAGCACAGGAACTTGCGATATAAGTGATATAGCTTCAAATGCAGGGGTAGCAAACGAGTTAGCTTCAAATCTATGCGAAACAAATGATTTAGCTTCAAATCACTGCGAAGTAGAAGGATTAGCTTCAAATCCATTCGAAACAAAAGATTTAGCACAGGAACTTGCGATATAAGTGATACAGCTTCAAATGCAGGCGAAACAAACGAGTTAGCATCATATCCATGCGAAACAAATGGTTTAGCTTCAAATACTTGTGATATACATGATATATATTCGAATGCAAGCGGAACAAACGAGTTAGCTTCAAATCCATGCGAAACACATGATTTACAATGAAATCAATGCGATGTAGAAGGCTTAGCTTCAAATCTGTGCGAAACAAATGATATAGCTTCAAATACTCTCGAAATTAGTGATATAGCTTTACATGCAGGTGAAACAAACGAGTTAGCTTCAAATCCATGCGAAACACATGATTCGACTTCAATTCAAAGCGAGGTAGAAGGCTTAGCTTCAAATCCATGCCAAACGAATGATTTAGCTTCAAATACTTGTGGTATAAATGAAATAGCTTCTAATGCAGGCGAAACAAACGAGTTAGCTTCAAATCCAAGGAAAATACATGATTTAGCTTCCAATCCATGCGAAACACATTATTTAGCTTCTAATCAATGCGAGGTATAAGGCCCAGCATCAAATCCAAGCGAAACACATGATTTATCTTTAAATCAATGCGAAGTAGAAGGCTTATCTACAAATCCATGCGATACAAATGGTTTAGCTTCAAATCAATGCGATGTAGAAGGTTCAGCTTCAAATCCATGCGACACATATGATTAGCTTCAAATACTTGCGATATAAGTGCTATAGCTTCAAAAGCTGGAGGAACAAACGAGGTAGCTTCAATTCCATGCGAAACAAATGATTTAGCTTCAAATCCAAGCGAAACACATGATTTAACTTCAAATACTTGCGATATACGTGATCTAGCTTCAAATACAGGCGAAACGAACGAGTTAGCTTCAAATCCATGCCAAACACATGATTCAGCTGCAAATCAATGCGATGTAGAAGGTTTAGCTTCAAATCCAAGCCAAACACATGATTTAGCTTCAAATTCATGGGATGTACAAGGTTTAGCTTCAAATACATGCGAAACACATTATTTAGCTGCAAATTTGTGCGAAGTAGAAGGCTCTGGTTCAAATCAATGCGATTCAAATGGTTTATCTTCAAATACTTGTGGAAGAGATGATTTAGCTTCAACTGGATGCGAAACAAACGAGTTAGCTTCATGTCCATGCGAAACACATGATTTAGCTGCAAATCAATGCGATGTAGAAGGTTTAGCTCCAAAACCATGCGAAACAAACGATTTAGCATCAGATACTAGCGATATAAGTGATATAGCTTCAAATGCAGACGAAACAAACGAGTTAGCTTCAAATCCAAGCGAAACACATGATTTATATGCAAATCAATGCGACGTAGAAGGCTTAGCTTCAAATCCGTTCGACACAAATGATTTAGCTTCAAATCAAATCGAAGTACAGGGCTTAGCTTCAAATCCATGCGAAACAAATGGTTTAGCTTCAAATACTTGTGATATACGTTATTTAGATTTAACTGCATGCGCAACGAACGAGTTAGCTTCAAATCCATGCGAAACACATGATTTAGCTACAAATCAATTCGATGTAGAAGGTTCAGCTTCAAATCCATACGACACATATGATTTAGCTTCAAATACTGCCGATATAAGTGATATAGCTTCAAAAGCTGGAGGAACAAACGAGGTAGCTTCAATTCCATGCAAAACAAATGATTTAGCTTCAAATCAATGCTAAGTAGAAGGCTTAGCTTCAAATCCAAGCGAAACACATGATTTAACTTCAAATACTTGCGATATACGTCATCTAGCTTCAAATACAGGCGAAACGAACGAGTTAGCTTCAAATCCATGCCAAACACATGATTCAGCTGCAAATCAATGCGATGTAGATGGTTCAGCTTCACATCCATGTGAAACAAATGATTTAGCTTCAGATACTTGCGATGTAAGTGATATAGTTCCAAATGCAGGCGAAACAAACGATATAGATACAAATCCATGCGAAACAAATGATTTAGCTGCAAATCAATGCGATGTAGAAGGTTTAGCTTCAAATCCGTGCGAAACAAATGGTTTAGATTCAAATACTTGTGTTATACGTTATTTAGATCTAACTGCATGCGAAACAAATGGTTTAGATTCAAATACTTGTGATATACGTTATTTAGATCTAACTGCATGCGCAACGAACGAGGTAGCTTCAAATCCATGCGAAACACATGATTTAGCTGCAAATCAATGCGATGTAGAAGGTTTAGCTTCAAATCCATGCGATACACTAGATTTAGCTTCAAATCAATGCGATGTAGAAGGTTCAGCTTCAAATCCATACGACACATATGATTTAGCTTCAAATACTTCCGATATAAGTGATATAGCTTCGAAAGCTGGAGGAACAAACGAGGTAGCTTCAATTCCATGCAAAACAAATGATTTAGCTTCAAATCAATGCGAAGTAGAAGGCTTAGCTTCAAATCCAAGCGAAACACATGATTTAACTTCAAATACTTGCCATATACGTGATCTAGCTTCAAATACAGGCGAAACGAACGAGTTAGCTTGAAAATCCATGCGAAACACATGATTTAGCTGCAAATCAATGCGATGTAGAAAGATTAGCTACAAATCTATGCGAAAGAAATGATTTGGCTTCAAATCAGTGCGATGTAGGAGGCTTTGATTCAAAATCCATGCGAAACACATTATTTATCTTCAAATCCATGCGAAACAAATGGTTTAACTTCAGATACTTGTGATAAACATGATTTATATTCAACTCCATGCGAAAGAAACGCATTAGCTTCAAAACAAAGCGATACACATGATTTAGCTACAAATCTATGCGAAGTAGGAGACTTAGCTTCAAATCAATGCGATACATAGGATTTAGCTTCAAATCAATGCGAAGTAGAAAGCTTATCTTCAAATCCATGCGAAACGAAAGATTTAGCTTCAAATACTTGCGATATAAATGATATAGCTTCATATGCAGGCGAAACGAACGAGTTTGCTTCAAATCCATGCGACACGCATGATTTAGATGCAAATCAATGCGAAGTAGAATGATTAGCTTCAAATCCAAGCGAAACAAATGATTTAGCTTCAAATACTTGTGGTATACGTTATTTAGATTTAACTGCATGCGCAACGAACTAGTTAGCTTCAAATCTATGCGAAACACATGATTTAGCTGCAAATCAATGCGATGTAGAAGGTTGAGCTTCAAATCCATGCGAAACAAATGATTAAGCTTCATACACTTGGGGTATAAGTGATATAGCTTCAATTTGCAGACTAATCAAGCGAGTTAGCTTCAAAATCCATGCGATACACATGATTTAGCTTCAAATACTTGCGATATAAGTGATGTAGATTCAACTGCAGGCGAAACGAACGAGTTAGCTTCAAATCCATGCGAAACACATGATTTAGATGCAAATCAATGCGATGTAGAAGGTTTAGCTTCATATCCAAGCGATACACTAGATTTAGCTGCAAATCAATGCGATGTAGAAGGCTTAGCTTCATATCCATGCGATACACTAGATTTAGCTTCAAGTCAATGCGATGTAGAAGGATCAGCTTCAAATCCATACGACACATATGATTTAGCTTCAAATACTTCCGATATAAGTGATATAGCTTCCAATGCATACGAAACAAACGAGTTAGCTTCAAATTCAAGCGAAATACTTAATGTAGCTACAAATCAATGCGATGTAGAAGGTTTAGCTTCAAATCCGTGCGAAACATATGATTAGGCTTCAAATCAAATCGAAGTACAGGGCTTAGATTCAAATCCATGCGAAACAAATGGTTTAGCTACAAATACTTGTGATATACGGTATTTAGATTTAACAGCATGCGCAACGAACGAGTTAGCTTCAAATCCATGGCAAACACATGATTTAGCTGCAAATCAATGCGATGTAGAAGGCTTAGCTTCAAATCCATGCGAAACAAATGATTTAGCTTCAGATACTTGCGATATAAGTGAAATATTTCCAAATGCAGGCGAAACAATCGATATAGATACCAATCCATGCGAAACAAATTATTTAGCTGCAAATCAATGCGATGTATAAGGTTTAGCTTCATATCCATGCGATGCACTAGATTTAGCTGCAAATCAATGCGATGTAGAATGTTTAGCTTCATATCCATGCGATACACTAGATTTAGCTTCAAATCAATGCGATGTAGAAGGTTCAGCTTCAAATCCATGCGAAACAAATGATTTAGCTTCAGATACTTGCGATGTAAGTGATATAGTTCCAAATGCAGGCGAAACAAACGATATAGATACAAATCCATGCGAAACAAATTATTTAGCTGCAAATCAATGCGATGTAGAAGGTTTAGCTTCAAATCCATGCGTAGCGCATGATTTACCTTCAAATCAATTCGAAGTACATGGCTTAGCTTCAAATCCATGCGAAACAAATGGTTTAGCTTCAAATACTTGTGATATACGTTATTTAGATCTAACTACATGCGCAACGAACGAGTTAGCTTCAAATCCATGCGAAACACATGATTTAGCTGCAAATCAATGCGATGTAGAAGGTTTAGCTTCATATCCATGCGAAACACATGATTTAGCTGCAAATCAATGCGATGTAGAAGGTTTAGCTTCAAATCCATGGAAAACAAATGATTTAGCTACAAACACTTGGGGTATAAGTGATATAGCTTCAAATGCAGACTAATCAAACGAGTCAGCTTAAAAATCCAGGCGATACACATGATTTAGCTTCAAATACTTGCGATATAAGTGATATAGATTCAACTGCAGGCGAAACGAACGAGTTAGCTTCAAATCCATGCGAAACACATGATTTAGCTGCAAATCAATGCGATGTAGAAGGTTTAGCTTCATATCCATGCGAAACACATGATTTAGCTGCAAATCAATGCGATGTAGAAGGTTTAGCTTCAAATCCATGCAAAACAAATGATTTAGCTACAAACACTTGGGGTATAAGTGATATAGCTTCAAATGCAGACTAATCAAACGAGTTAGCTTAAAAATCCAGGCGATACACATGATTTAGCTTCAAATACTTGCGATATAAGTGATATAGATTCAACTGCAGGCGAAACGAACGAGTTAGCTTCAAATCCATGCGAAACACATGATTTAGCTGCAAATCAATGCGATGTAGAAGGTTTAGCTTCAAATCCAAGCGAAACAAATGATTTAGCTTCAAATCAATGCGATGTAGAAGGTTCAGCTTCAAATCCATGCAAAACAAATAATTTAGCTTCAAACACTTGGGGTATAAGTGATATAGCTTCAAATGCAGACTAATCAAACGAGTTAGCTTAAAAATCCGGGCGATACACATGATTTAGCTTCGAATACTTGCATATAGGTGATATAGATTCAACTGCAGGCGAAACGAACGAGTTAGCTTCAAATCCATGCGAAACACATGATTTAGCTTCAAATCAATGCGATGTAGAAGGTTTAGCTTCAAATTCATGCGATACACAAGATTTGGCTTCAAATCAATGCGAAGTAGAAGGCTTGGCTTCAAATCCATGCAAAACAAATTGTTTAGCTACAAATACTTGTGATATACGTTATTTATATTCAACTGCATGCGCAAAAAACGAGTCAGCTTCAAATACATGCGAAACACATGATTTAGCAGCAAATCAATGCGATGAAGAAAGTTTAGCATCAAATCCATGCGAAACAAATGGTTAAGCTACAAATACTTGTGATATACATTATTTAGCAACAACTGCATGCGAAACAAACGAGATAGCTTCAAATCCATGCGAAACACATGATTTAGCTTCAAATCAATGCGATGTAGAAGGTTTAGCTTCAAATTCATGCGATACACAAGATTTGGCTTCAAATCAATCCGAAGTAGAAGGCGTAGCTTCAAATCCATGCAAAACAAAATGTTTAGCTACAAATACTTGTGATATACGTTATTTATATTCAACTGCATGCGCAAAAAACGAGTCAGCTTCAAATACATGCGAAACACATGATTTAGCAGCAAATCAATGCGATGTAGAAGGTTTAGCTTCAAATCCATGCGAATCAAATGATTTAGCTGCAAATCAGTGCGAAGTAGAAGGCTCAGGATCAAAAAAATGCGATTCAAATGGTTTATCTTCAAATACTTGTGAAAGACATGATTTAGCTTCAACAGCGTGCGAAACAAATGAGTTAGCTTCAAATCCATGCGAAGTAGAAGGCTTAGCTTCAAATCAATGCGATTCAAATGGTTTATCTTCAAATACTTGTGAATGACATGATTTAGCTTCAACAGCATGCGAAACAAACGAGTTAGCTCCAAATCCAAGCGAAACACATGATTTATGATCAAATTAATGCGAAGTAGAAGGCTTAGCTTCCAATCCAAGCGAAACACATGATATAGCTTCAAATCAATGCGAAGTAGAAGGCTTGGCTTCAAATCAATCCGAAACAAATTGCTTAGCTTCAAATACTTGCGATATACATGATATAGCTTTAAATGCAGGCGGAACAAACGAGTTAGCATCAAATACATGCGAAACACATGATTATGCTTCAAATCAATGCGAAGTAGAATGCTTACCTTCAATTCCATCCCAATCAAAAGGTTTAGCTTCAAATACTTGTGATATACATAATTTGGCTTGAACTGCAGTCGTAATAAACGAGTTTGCTTCAAATCCAAGCAAAACACATGATTTAGCTTCAAATCAATGCGAAGTAGAAGGCTTAGCTTCAAATCCATGCGACACGAATGATTTAGCTTCAAATACTTGTGATATACATGATTTAGCTTGAACTGCATTCGTAATAAACGAGTTAGCTTCAAATCCAAGCAAAACAAATGATTTAGCTTCAAATCCAAGCCAAACACTTTATTTAGCTTCAAATCAATACGAAGCAGAAGGTTTAGCTTCAAATCAATGCGATGTAGAAGGTTTAGCTTCAAATCCATGCCAAACACATGATTTAGCTTCAAATCCATGGAATGTAGAAGGTTTAGCTTCAAATCCATGCGAAACATATTATTTAGCTGCAAATCAGTGCGAAGTAGAAGGCTCAGGTTCAAATCCATGCGATTCAAATGGTTCATCTTCAAATACTTGTGAAAGACATGATTTAGCTTCAACTGCATGGGAAACAAACGAGTTAGCTTCAAATCCATGCGAAACACATGATTTAGCTTCAAATCAATACGAAGTAGAAGGCTTAGCTTTAAATTCATTCGAAACGAAAGATTCAGCTTCAAATACTTGCGATATAAGTGATATAGCTTCAAATACAGGCGAATCGAACGAGTTAGCTTCAAATCCATGCGATACACTAGATTTAGCTTCAAATCAATGCGAAGTAGAAGGCTTAGCTTCAAATCCATTCGAAACAAATGATTTAGCTGCAAATCAATACGATGTAGAAGGTTTAGCTTCAAATACATGCGAAACACTAGATTTAGCTTCAAATCAATGCGATGTAGATGGTTCAGCTTCAAATCCATACGACACATATGATTTAGCTTCAAATCAATGCGATGTAGAAGGTTCAGCTTCAAATCCATACAACACATATGAATTAGCTTCAAATACTTCCGATATAAGTGATATAGCTTCAAGTGCATACGAAACAAACGAGTTAGCTTCAAATCCAAGCGAAATACTTAATTTAGCTTCAAACCAATGCGATGTAGAAGGTTTAGCTTCAAATCCATGCCAAACACATGATTTAGCTTCAAATCCATGGGATGTAGAAGGTTTAGCTTCAAATCCATGCGAAACACATTATTTAGCTGCAAATCAGTGAGAAGTAGAAGTCTCAGGTTCAAATCGATGCGATTCAAATGGATTATCTTCAAATACTTGTGGAAGACATGATTTAGCTTCAACTTCATGCGAAAGAAACGAGTTAGCTGCAAGTCCATGCGAAACACATGATTTAGCTGCAAATCAATGCGATGCAGAAGGTTTAGCTTTAAAACCATGTGAAACAAACGATTTAGCATCAGATACTTGCGATACAAGTGATATAGCTTCACATGCAGACGAAACAAACGAGTTAGCTTCAAATCCAAGCGAAATACATAATTTAGCTTCAAAGCAATGCGATGTAGAAGGTTTAGCATCAAATCCGTGCGAAACAAATGATTTAGCTTCAAATCAAATCGATGTACAGGACTTAGATTCAAATCCATGCGAAACAAATGGTTTAGCTACAAATACTTGTGATATACGTTATTTAGATTTAGCAGCATGCGCAACGAACGAGTTAGCTTCAAATCCATGCGAAACACATGATTTAGCTGCAAATCAATGCGATGTAGAAGGTTTAGCTTCAAATCCATGCGAAACAAATGATTTAGCTTCAAATTCTTGCGACATAAGTAATATAGCTTCAAATGCAGACGAAACAAACGAGTTAACTTCAAATCCATACGATACACATGATTTAGCTTCAACTCAATGCGAAGTAGAAGGACTAGGTTCAAATCCATGTGAAACAAATGATTTAGCTTCAAGTACTTGCGGTATAAATGTAATAGCTTCAAATGCAGGCGGAACAAACGAGTTACCTTCAAATCCATGCGAAACACATGATTTAGATTCAAATCAGTGCGACGTAGAAGGTTTAACTTCAAATCCATGCAAAACAAAGATTAAGCATCAAATACTTGCAATATAACTGTAATGGTTAAAATGCAGTCGAATCAAACGAATTAGCTGCAAAATCCATGCGATACACATGATTTAGCTACAAATCAATGCGAAGTAGAAGGCTTAGCTTCAAAACCATGCGGAACAAATGATTTAGCTTCAAATACTAGCATTATAAGTTATATAGATTCAAGTGCAGGCGAAACAAACGAGTTAGCATCAAACCCATGCGACACACATGATTTAGCTTCAGATACTTGCGATATACATGATATAGCTTTAAATGCCGGCGAAGCAAACGACGTAGCTTCATATCCATGCGAAACAAATGATTTAGCTTCAAATCAATGCGAAGTAGAAGGCTTAGCTTCAAATCCATGCGATACACAAGATTTAGCTTCATATACTTGCGATATAAGTGATGTAGATTCAACTGCAGGCGAAACCAACAAGTTAGCTTCAAATCCATGCGAAACACATGATTTAGCTGCAAATCAATGCGATGTAGAAGGTTTAGCTTCATATCCATGCGATACACTAGATTTAGCTTCAAATCAATGCGATGTAGAAGGATCAGCTTCAAATCCATACGACACATATGATTTAGCTTCAAATACTACCGATATAAGTGATATAGCTTCCAATGCATACGAAACAAACGAGTTAGCTTCAAATTCAAGCGAAATACTTAATGTAGCTACAAATCAATGCGATGTAGAAGGTTTAGCTTCAAATCCGTGCGAAACATATGATTAGGCTTCAAATCAAATCGAAGTACAGGGCTGAGATTCAAATCCATGCGAAACAAATGGTTTAGCTACAAATACTTGTGATATACGGTATTTAGATTTAACAGCATGCGCAACGAACGAGTTAGCTTCAAATTCATGCCAAACACAAGATTTAGCTGCAAATCAATGCGATGTAGAAGGTTTAGCTTCAAATCCATGCGAAACAAATGATTTAGCTTCAGATACTTGCGATATAAGTGAAATAGTTCCAAATGCAGGCGAAACAAACGATATAGATACCAATCCATGCGAAACAAATTATTTAGCTGCAAATCAATGCGATGTAGAAGGTTTAGCTTCATATCCATGCGATACACTAGATTTAGCTGCAAATCAATGCGATGTAGAAGGTTCAGCTTCATATCCATGCGATACAGTAGATTTAGCTTCAAATCAATGCGATGTAGAAGGTTCAGCTTCAAATCCATGCGAAACAAATGATTTAGCTTCAGATACTTGCGATGTAAGTGATATAGTTCCAAATGCAGGCGAGTCAAACGATATAGATACAAATCCATGCGAAACAAATGATTTAGCTGCAAATCAATGCGATGTAGAAGGTTTAGCTTCAAATCTGTGCGATACAAATGATTAGGCTTCAAATCAAATCGAAGTACAGGGCTTAGATTCAAATCCATGCGAAACAAATGGTTTAGCTACAAATACTTCTGATATACGTTATTTAGATTTAGCAGCATGCGCAACGAACGAGTTAGCTTCAAATCCATGCGAAACACATGATTTAGCTGCAAATCAATGCGATGTAGAAGGTTTAGCTTCAAATCCATGCGAAACAAATGATTTAACTTCTGATACTTGCGATGTAAGTGATATAGTTTCAAATGCAGGCGAAACAAACGAGATAGCTTCAAATCCATGCGAAACAAATGATTTGGCTGCAAATCAATGCGATGTAGAAGGTTTAGCTTCAAATACATGCGAAACACATGATTTAGCTGCAAATCAATGCGATGTAGAAGGTTTAGCTTCAAATACATGCGAAACACTAGATTTAGCTTCAAATCAATGCGATGTAGATGGTTCAGCTTCAAATCCATACGACACATATGATTTAGCTTCAAATCAATGCGATGTAGAAGGTTCAGCTTCAAATCCATACAACACATATGAATTAGCTTCAAATACTTCCGATATAAGTGATATAGCTTCAAATGCATACGAAACAAACGAGTTAGCTTCAAATCCAAGCGAAATACTTAATTTAGCTTCAAATCAATGCGATGTAGAAGGTTTAGCTTCAAATCCATGCCAAACACATGATTTAGCTTCAAATCCATGGGATGTAGAAGGTTTAGCTTCAAATCCATGCGAAACACATTATTTAGCTGCAAATCAGTGAGAAGTAGAAGTCTCAGGTTCAAATCGATGCGATTCAAATGGATTATCTTCAAATACTTGTGGAAGACATGATTTAGCTTCAACTTCATGCGAAAGAAACGAGTTAGCTGCAAGTCCATGCGAAACACATGATTTAGCTGCAAATCAATGCGATGCAGAAGGTTTAGCTTTAAAACCATGTGAAACAAACGATTTAGCATCAGATACTTGCGATACAAGTGATATAGCTTCACATGCAGACGAAACAAACGAGTTAGCTTCAAATCCAAGCGAAATACATAATTTAGCTTCAAAGCAATGCGATGTAGAAGGTTTAGCATCAAATCCGTGCGAAACAAATGATTTAGCTTCAAATCAAATCGATGTACAGGACTTAGATTCAAATCCATGCGAAACAAATGGTTTAGCTACAAATACTTGTGATATACGTTATTTAGATTTAGCAGCATGCGCAACGAACGAGTTAGCTTCAAATCCATGCGAAACACATGATTTAGCTGCAAATCAATGCGATGTAGAAGGTTTAGCTTCAAATCCATGCGAAACAAATGATTTAGCTTCAAATTCTTGCGACATAAGTAATATAGCTTCAAATGCAGACGAAACAAACGAGTTAACTTCAAATCCATACGATAAACATGATTTAGCTTCAACTCAATGCGAAGTAGAAGGACTAGGTTCAAATCCATGTGAAACAAATGATTTAGCTTCAAGTACTTGCGGTATAAATGTAATAGCTTCAAATGCAGGCGGAACAAACGAGTTACCTTCAAATCCATGCGAAACACATGATTTAGATTCAAATCAGTGCGACGTAGAAGGTTTAACTTCAAATCCATGCAAAACAAAGATTAAGCATCAAATACTTGCAATATAACTGTAATGGTTAAAATGCAGTCGAATCAAACGAATTAGCTGCAAAATCCATACGATACACATGATTTAGCTACAAATCAATGCGAAGTAGAAGGCTTAGCTTCAAAACCATGCGGAACAAATGATTTAGCTTCAAATACTAGCATTATAAGTTATATAGATTCAAGTGCAGGCGAAACAAACGAGTTAGCATCAAACCCATGCGACACACATGATTTAGCTTCAGATACTTGCGATATACATGATATAGCTTTAAATGCCGGCGAAGCAAACGACGTAGCTTCATATCCATGCGAAACAAATGATTTAGCTTCAAATCAATGCGAAGTAGAAGGCTTAGCTTCAAATCCATGCGATACACAAGATTTAGCTTCATATACTTGCGATATAAGTGATGTAGATTCAACTGCAGGCGAAACCAACAAGTTAGCTTCAAATCCATGCGAAACACATGATTTAGCTGCAAATCAATGCGATGTAGAAGGTTTAGCTTCATATCCATGCGATACACTAGATTTAGCTTCAAATCAATGCGATGTAGAAGGATCAGCTTCAAATCCATACGACACATATGATTTAGCTTCAAATACTACCGATATAAGTGATATAGCTTCCAATGCATACGAAACAAACGAGTTAGCTTCAAATTCAAGCGAAATACTTAATGTAGCTACAAATCAATGCGATGTAGAAGGTTTAGCTTCAAATCCGTGCGAAACATATGATTAGGCTTCAAATCAAATCGAAGTACAGGGCTGAGATTCAAATCCATGCGAAACAAATGGTTTAGCTACAAATACTTGTGATATACGGTATTTAGATTTAACAGCATGCGCAACGAACGAGTTAGCTTCAAATTCATGCCAAACACAAGATTTAGCTGCAAATCAATGCGATGTAGAAGGTTTAGCTTCAAATCCATGCGAAACAAATGATTTAGCTTCAGATACTTGCGATATAAGTGAAATAGTTCCAAATGCAGGCGAAACAAACGACATAGATACCAATCCATGCGAAACAAATTATTTAGCTGCAAATCAATGCGATGTAGAAGGTTTAGCTTCATATCCATGCGATACACTAGATTTAGCTGCAAATCAATGCGATGTAGAAGGTTCAGCTTCATATCCATGCGATACACTAGATTTAGCTTCAAATCAATGCGATGTAGAAGGTTCAGCTTCAAATCCATGCGAAACAAATGATTTAGCTTCAGATACTTGCGATGTAAGTGATATAGTTCCAAATGCAGGCGAGTCAAACGATATAGATACAAATCCATGCGAAACAAATGATTTAGCTGCAAATCAATGCGATGTAGAAGGTTTAGCTTCAAATCCATCCGTAACGCATGACTTACCTTCAAATCAATTCGAAGTACACGGCTTAGCTTCAAATCCATGCGAAACAAATGGTTTAGCTTCAAATACTTGTGATATACGTTATTTAGATCTAACTGCATGCGCAACGAACTAGTTAGCTTCAAATCCATGCGAAACACATGATTTAGCTTCAAATCAATGCGATGTAGAAGGTTTAGCTTCAAATCTGTGCGAAACAAATGATTAGGCTTCAAATCAAATCGAAGTACAGGGCTTAGATTCAAATCCATACGACACATATGATTTAGCTTCAAATACTACCGATATAAGTGATATAGCTTCCAATGCATACGAAACAAACGAGTTAGCTTCAAATTCAAGCGAAATACTTAATGTAGCTACAAATCAATGCGATGTAGAAGGTTTAGCTTCAAATCCGTGCGAAACATATGATTAGGCTTCAGATACTTGCGATATAAGTGAAATAGTTCCAAATGCAGGCGAAACAAACGATATAGATACCAATCCATGCGAAACAAATTATTTAGCTGCAAATCAATGCGATGTAGAAGGTTTAGCTTCATATCCATGCGATACACTAGATTTAGCTGCAAATCAATGCGATGTAGAAGGTTCAGCATCATATCCATGCGATACACTAGATTTAGCTTCAAATCAATGCGATGTAGAAGGTTCAGCTTCAAATCCATGCGAAACAAATGATTTAGCTTCAGATACTTGCGATGTAAGTGATATAGTTCCAAATGCAGGCGAGTCAAACGATATAGATACAAATCCATGCGAAACAAATGATTTAGCTGCAAATCAATGCGATGTAGAAGGTTTAGCTTCAAATCCATCCGTAACGCATGACTTACCTTCAAATCAATTCGAAGTACACGGCTTAGCTTCAAATCCATGCGAAACAAATGGTTTAGCTTCAAATACTTGTGATATACGTTATTTAGATCTAACTGCATGCGCAACGAACTAGTTAGCTTCAAATCCATGCGAAACACATGATTTAGCTTCAAATCAATGCGATGTAGAAGGTTTAGCTTCAAATCTGTGCGATACAAATGATTAGGCTTCAAATCAAATCGAAGTACAGGGCTTAGATTCAAATCCATGCGAAACAAATGGTTTAGCTACAAATACTTCTGATATACGTTATTTAGATTTAGCAGCATGCGCAACGAACGAGTTAGCTTCAAATCCATGCGAAACACATGATTTAGCTGCAAATCAATGCGATGTAGAAGGTTTAGCTTCAAATCCATGCGAAACAAATGATTTAACTTCAGATACTTGCGATGTAAGTGATATAGTTTCAAATGCTGGCGAAACAAACGAGATAGCTTCAAATCCATGCGAAACAAATGATTTGGCTGCAAATCAATGCGATGTAGAAGGTTTAGCTTCAAATACATGCGAAACACATGATTTAGCTGCAAATCAATGCGATGTAGAAGGTTTAGCTTCAAATACATGCGAAACACTAGATTTAGCTTCAAATCAATGCGATGTAGATGGTTCAGCTTCAAATCCATACGACACATATGATTTAGCTTCAAATCAATGCGATGTAGAAGGTTCAGCTTCAAATCCATACAACACATATGAATTAGCTTCAAATACTTCCGATATAAGTGATGTAGCTTCAAATGCATACGAAACAAACGAGTTAGCTTCAAATCCAAGCGAAATACTTAATTTAGCTTCAAATCAATGCGATGTAGAAGGTTTAGCTTCAAATCAATGCCAAACACATGATTTAGCTTCAAATCCATGGGATGTAGAAGGTTTAGCTTCAAATCCATGCGAAACACATTATTTAGCTGCAAATCAGTGAGAAGTAGAAGTCTCAGGTTCAAATCGATGCGATTCAAATGGATTATCTTCAAATACTTGTGGAAGACATGATTTAGCTTCAACTTCATGCGAAAGAAACGAGTTAGCTGCAAGTCCATGCGAAACACATGATTTAGCTGCAAATCAATGCGATGCAGAAGGTTTAGCTTTAAAACCATGTGAAACAAACGATTTAGCATCAGATACTTGCGATACAAGTGATATAGCTTCACATGCAGACGAAACAAACGAGTTAGCTTCAAATCCAAGCGAAATACATAATTTAGCTTCAAAGCAATGCGATGTAGAAGGTTTAGCATCAAATCCGTGCGAAACAAATGATTTAGCTTCAAATCAAATCGATGTACAGGACTTAGATTCAAATCCATGCGAAACAAATGGTTTAGCAACAAATACTTGTGATATACGTTATTTAGATTTAGCAGCATGCGCAACGAACGAGTTAGCTTCAAATCCATGCGAAACACATGATTTAGCTGCAAATCAATGCGATGTAGAAGGTTTAGCTTCAAATCCATGCGAAACAAATGATTTAGCTTCAAATTCTTGCGACATAAGTAATATAGCTTCAAATGCAGACGAAACAAACGAGTTAACTTCAAATCCATACGATACACATGATTTAGCTTCAACTCAATGCGATGTAGAAGGACTAGGTTCAAATCCATGTGAAACAAATGATTTAGCTTCAAGTACTTGCGGTATAAATGTAATAGCTTCAAATGCAGGCGGAACAAACGAGTTACCTTCAAATCCATGCGAAACACATGATTTAGATTCAAATCAGTGCGACGTAGAAGGTTTAACTTCAAATCCATGCAAAACAAACGATTAAGCATCAAATACTTGCGATATAACTGTAATGGTTAAAATGCAGTCGAATCAATCGAATTAGCTGCAAAATCCATGCGATACACATGATTTAGCTTCAAATCAATGCGAAGTAGGAGGCTTAGCTTCAAAACCATGCGGAACAAATGATTTAGCTTCAAATACTAGCATTATAAGTTATATAGATTCAAGTGCAGGCGAAACAAACGAGTTAGCATCAAACCCATGCGACACACATGATTTAGCTTCAGATACTTGCGATATACATGATATAGCTTTAAATGCCGGCGAAGCAAACGACGTAGCTTCATATCCATGCGAAACAAATGATTTAGCTTCAAATCAATGCGAAGTAGAATGCTTAGCTTCAAATCCATGCGATACACAAGATTTAGCTTCATATACTTGCGATATAAGTGATGTAGATTCAACTGCAGGCGAAACCAACAAGTTAGCTTCAAATCCATGCGAAACACATGATTTAGCTGCAAATCAATGCGATGTAGAAGGTTTAGCTTCATATCCATGCGATACACTAGATTTAGCTTCAAATCAATGCGATGTAGAAGGTTCAGCTTCAAATCCATACAACACATATGAATTAGCTTCAAATACTTCCGATATAAGTGATATAGCTTCAAATGCATACGAAACCAACGAGTTAGCTTCAAATCCATGCGAAACACATGATTTAGCTGCAAATCAATGCGATGTAGAAGGTTTAGCTTCAGATCCATGCGATACACTAGATTTAGCTTCAAATCAATGCGATGTAGAAGGTTTAGATTCCAATCCGTACGAAACAAATGATTTAGCTTGAAACACTTGGGATATAAGCGATATAGCTTCAAATGCAGACGAATCAAACGAGTTAGATTAAAAATCCATGCGATACACATAATTTAGCTTCAGCTGCATGCGAAACACATGATTTAGGTGCAAATTCGTGGGAAACACTTGGTTTAGCTTCATATACATACGAAATAAATTGTTTAGGATCAGATGCTTATGATATACGTGATTTAGCTTCAGTTGCATGCGAAACAAACGAGTTAGCTTAAAATCTAAGCGAAACACATAATTTAGCTTCATAACAGTGCGATGTAGAAAGTTTAGCTTCATATCCGTGCGAAACAAATGATTTTGCTTCAAACACTTGGGATATAAGTGATATAGAATCAACTGCAGGCGAAACAAACAAGATTACTTCAAAACCATGCGATACATATGATTTAGCTTCATCTCAAATCTCAGCTTCAAGTCCATGCGAAGCAAATGATTTAGGTTCAGATACTTGCGATATAAGTGATATAGCTTCAAATGCAGGGGAAACAAACGAGGTAGCTCCAATTCCATGCGAAACAAATAACTAAGTTTCTGATGAATGCGAAGTAGAAGGCTTAGCTTCAAATCCATGCCAAACAAATGATTTACGTTCAGATACTTGCGATATAAGTGATATAGCTTCAAATGCAGGAGAAACAAATCAGTTAGCTCCAAATCCATGCGAAACAAATGATTTAGGTTCAGATACTTGCGATATAAGTGATATAGCTTCAAATGCAGGAGAAACAAACGAGTTAGCTTCAAAACCATACGAAACACATGATTTAGCTTCAAATCAATGCGAAGTAGAAGGCTCAGATTCAAATCCTTGCGGCACAAATGGTTTGGCTTCAAATACTTGCGATATATGTGATATAGCTTCAAATGCAGACGAATCAAACGAGTTTGCTGCAAAAACCATGCGGAACACATAATTGGGCTTCAAATAAATGCGAAGTAGACGGCTTGGATTCAAATAAATGCAAACAAATGGATTCGCTTCAAATACTTGCGATATAAATGAAATAGCTTCAAATGCAGCGACACAAACGAGTTAGCGTCAAATCCATGCAAAACACATGAGTAAGCTAAAAATGCATGCGGGAAACATGATTTAGGTTCAGATCCAAGCGAAACACATGATTAAGCTTCGAATGCATGCGAAACAAATGATTTAGCTTCAAATACTTGCGACATAAGTAATATAGCTTCAAATGCAGACGAAACAAACGAGTTAACTTCGAATCCATACGATACACATGATTTAGCTTCAACTCAATGCGAAGTAGAAGGACTAGGTTCAAATCCATGTGAAACAAATGATTTAGCTTCAAGTACTTGCGGTATAAATGTAATAGCTTCAAATGCAGGCGGAACAAACGAGTTACCTTCAAATCCATGCGAAACACATGATTTAGATTCAAATCAGTGCGACGTAGAAGGTTTAACTTCAAATCCATGCAAAACAAACGATTAAGCATCAAATACTTGCGATATAACTGTAATGGTTAAAATGCAGTCGAATCAAACGAATTAGCTGCAAAATCCATGCGATACACATGATTTAGCTTCAAATCAATGCGAAGTAGAAGGCTTAGCTTCAAAACCATGCGGAACAAATGATTTAGCTTCAAATACTTGCGATATAAGTTATATAGATTCAAGTGCAGGCGAAACAAACGAGTTAGCATCAAACCCATGCGACACACATGATTTAGCTTCAGATACTTGCGATATACGTGATATAGCTTTAAATGCCGGCGAAGCAAACGACGTAGCTTCATATCCATGCGAAACAAATGATTTAGCTTCAAATCAATGCGAAGTAGAAGGCTTATCTACAAATCCGTGTGAAACGAAAGAGTTAGCTTTAAATACTTGCGAATATAAGTGATACAGCTTCAAATGCAGGCGAAACAAACGAGGTAGCTTCGTATCCAAGGGAAACACATGATTTTTCTTCAAATCAATGCGATGTAGAAGGTTTAGCTTCAAATCTGAGCGAAACAAATGATTCACCTTCAAATTCTCTCGATATTAGTGATATAGCTTCAAATGCAGACGAAACACACGATTGGCTTCAAATCCATGAGAAACAAATGATTTAGTTTCAAGTCAATACTTATTAGTAGGATTAGCTTCAAATCCATGCGAAACAAATGATTTAGCTTCAAATACTTGTGATATAAATGAGGTAGCTTCAAATGCAGATAGAACATCGAGTTAGCGTCAAATCCATGCAAAACACATGATTTAGCTTCATATCAATGACAAGTAGAAGGGTTAGCTTCAAATCCATGCGAAACAAATGGTTTAACTTCAAATACTTGTGATATACATGATTTAGCTTCAACCTGATGCGAAACAAACGTTAGCTTTGAGTCCAAGCGAAACACATGAGTTAGCTTCAAATCAATGCGAAGTAGAAGGGTTAGCTTCAAATCCATGCGAAAAACATTAATTATCTTCTAATCAATACGATGTAGAAGGTTTAGCTTAAAAAACAATTCGACACAAATGATTTAGCTTGAGATACTTGCGGTATTAGTGATATAGATTCAAATGCAGACGAAACAAACGAATTCGCTTCAAATCCATGCAAAACACTTGATTTAGCTTGAAATCAAAGCGATGTAGAAGGTTTAGCTTCAAATCCATGCGAAACAAATGGTTTAGCTTCAAATACTTGTGATATACATGATATAGCTTTAAATGCAGGCGAAACAAACGAGTTAGGTTCAAATCCATGCTAAACACATGATTTAGCTTCAAATCAATGCGAAGTAGAAGGTTTAACTTCAAATCCGTGCGAAGCAAATGATTTAGGTTCAGTTACTTGCGATATAAGTGATATAGCTTCAAATGCCGGAAAAACAAACGAGTTAGTTCCAAATCCATGCGAATCAAATGGTTTAGCATCAAATACTTGTGATATACATGATTTAGCTTCAACTGCATGCGAAACAAACGAGTTAGCTTCAAATCCATTCGAAACACATGATTTAGCTACAAAACGATTGCGAAGTCGAAGGCTTAGATTCAAATCCACTCGAATCACATGATGTAGCTTCAAATCGATGCGAATTAGAAGGCTTAGCTTCAAATCCATGCGAGTCAAATTGTTTAGCTTCAAACAGTCGTGATATACATGATTTAGCTACAACTGCATGCGAAACAAACGAGTGAGCTTCAATTCCATGCGAAATAAATGATTTACCTTCAAATACTTGCGATATAGGTGATATAGCTTCAAATGCAGGCGAAATAAACGAGTTAGCGTCAAATCCAAGCGGATCACATGATTTAAATTCAAATCAATGCGAAGTAGAAGATTTAGGTTCAAATACATGCGAAACAAATGGTTCAGCTTCAAATACTTCTGGCATACATGATTTCGTTTCAACTGCATGCGAAACAAACGAGATAACTTCAAATCCAAGCGAAAAACGTGATTAAGCTTTAAATCAATTCGAAGTATAAGGCTTAGATTCAAATCCAAGCGAATCAAATGGTTTAGCTACAAATACTTGTGATATACATGACTTAGCTTCAACTGGACTCGAAACATACGAGTTAGCTTCAAATCCATGCTAAACACATGATTTAGCTTCAAATCAATGCGAAGTAGAAGGTTTAACTTCAAATCCGTGCGAAGCAAATGATTTAGCTTCCGATAATTGCGATATAAGTGATATATCTTCAATGCAGGCGAAACAAACGAGTTAGCTTCAAATCCATGAGGAACACATGATTTAGCTTCAAATCAATGCGAAGTAGAGGGCTTAGCTTCAAATCCATGCGCAACAAATGGTTTAGCTTCAAATACTTGCGATATACATGACTTAGCTTGAACTGCATGCGAAACAAACGAATTAGCTTCAAATCCATGCGAAACACATGTTTTAGATTCAGGTCAATGCGCTGTAGACGGTTTAGCTTCCAAACCATGCGAAATAAATGAGTTACCTTCAAAAACTTGCGATATATATGAAATTGAAAACAAACGAGTTAGCTTCAAATCCATGCGAAACACATGATTTAGCTACAAATGAATGCGTAGTTGAAGGCTTAGCTTCAACTTCATGCAAAATAGATGAGTAACTTTCAAATACTTGCGATATAAAAGATATAGCTTCAAATGCTGGCGAAACAAACGATTTGCGAAGCACGTTATTTTAGCTTCAAATTCATGCGAATCAAATGATTTATCTTCAAATACTTGCGATATAAATGATAAAGCTTTAATTACAGGCGAAACAAACGAGTTAGGTTCAAATCCATGCGACACACGATTTAGCTTCAAATCAATGCGAAACTCATGATTTAGCTTCAAATCAATACTATCTAGATGTCTTAGCTTGAAAACAATGAGAAACAAATGATTTAGCTTCAAATCAATGCGAAGTAGAAGGCTTATCTACAAATCCGTGTGAAACGAAAGTGTTAGCTTTAAATACTTGCGAATATAAGTGATACAGCTTCAAATGCAGGCGAAACAAACGAGGTAGCTTCGTGTCCAAGGGAAACACATGATTTATCTTCAAATCAATGCGATGTAGAAGGTTTAGCTTCAAATCTGAGCGAAACCAATGATTTTGCTTCAGATACTTGCGATATAAGTCATATAGCTTCAAATGCAGGAGAGTCATATGAGTTAGCTTCAAATCCATGCGAAACACATGATTTAGCATCAAATCCATGCGAATCAAATGACTTAGGTTTAGATACTTGCGAAATAAGTGATATAGTTTCAACTGCAGGGGAAACATACGAGTTAGCTTCAAATCGATGCAAAACAAATGATTCAGCTTCAAATCAATGCTATGTAGAAGGTTTAGCATCAAATCCATGCGCAACTAATGATTTAGCTTCAGATACTTGCGATTTAAGTGATATAGTTTAAAATGCAGGCGAAACAAACGAGATAGCTTCAAATCCATGCGAAACAAATGATTTAGTTGCAAATCAATGCGATGTAGAAGGTTTAGCTTCAAATCCATGCGTAACACATGATTTACCTTCAAATCAACTCGAAGTACACGGCTTAGATTCAAATCCATGCGAAACAAATGGTTTAGCTACAAATACTTATGATATACGTTATTTAGATTTAACGACATGCGCAACGAACGCGTTAGCTTCAAATCCATGCGAAACACATGATTTAGCTTTAACTGCATGCGCAACGAACGCGTTAGCTTCAAATCCATGCGAGACACATGATTAAGCTACAAACACTTGGGGTATAAGTGATATAGCTTCAAATGCAGACTAATCAAACGAGTTAGCTTCAAAAACCACGCGATACACATGATTTAGCTTCAAATACTTGCGATATAAGTGATGTAGATTCAACTACAGGCGAAACGAACGAGTTAGCTTCAAATCCATGCGAAACACATGATTTAGCTGCAAATCAATGCGATGTAGAAGGTTTAGCTTCAAATCCATGCGATACACTAGATTTAGCTTCAAATCAATGCGATGTAGAAGGTTCAGCTTCAAATCCATACGACACATATGATTTAGCTTCAAATACTTCCGATATAAGTGATATAGCTTCAAATGCATACGAAACAAACGAGTTAGCGTCAAATCCAAGCGAAATACTTAATTTAGCTTCAAATCAATGCGATGTAGAGGGTTTAGCTTCAAATCCGTGCGAAACAAATGATTTAGCTTCAAATCAAATCGAGGTACAGAGCTTAGATTCAAATCCATGCGAAACAAATGGTTTAGCTACAAATACTTGTGATGTACGTTATTTAGATTTAACAGCATGCGCAACGAACGAGTTAGCTTCAAATACATGCAAAACACATGATTTAGAAGCAAATCAGTGTGATGTAGAAGGTTTAGCTTCAAATCCACGCGAAACCAATGATTTTGTTTCAGATAATTGCGATATAAGTGATATAGCTTCAAATGCGGGAGAGTCAAATGATTTAGCTTCAAACCCATGCGAAACAAATGATTTAGCTTGAAACACTTGGGATATAAGCGATACAGCTTCAAATGCAGACGAATCAAACGAGTTAGCTAGAAAATCCATGCGAAACACATGATTTAGATGCAAATCAATGCAACGTAGAAGGCTTAGCTTCAAGTCCATGCGGAACGAATGATTTAGCTTCAAATACTTGTGATATAAATAAAGTAGCTTTAAATGCAGGCGAAACAAACGAGTTAGCTTCAAATCCAAGCGAAACACATGATTTAGCTTCAAATCAGTTCGAAGTAGAAGGCCTAGCTTCAAATCCGCCCGAAACAAATCATTTAGATTCAAATACTTGCGATATAAGTAATATAGCTTCAAATCCAGGCGGAATAGTCGAGTCAGCTTCAAATCCATGCGAAACACATGATTTAGCTGCAAATCAATGCGATGTAGAAGGTTTAGCTTCAAATCCAAGCAAAACAAACGATTTAGCATCAGATGCTTACGATATAAGTGATATAGCTTCAAATGCTGACGAAACAAACGGGTTAGCCTCAACTAAATGCGGAAAACATGATTTAGCTTCAAATCAATAAGATGTAGCAGGTTTAGATTCATATGAATGCGATGTAGAAGATTTGGCTTCAAATCCATGCGACACAAATGATTTAGCATCAGATACATGCGATATAAGTGATATAGTTTCAAATGCATGCGCAACGAACGAGTTAGCTTCAAATCCATGCGAAACACATCATTTAGCTTCAAATCCAAGCGAAACACATGATTTAGCTTCAAAAAATGCGATGTAGAAGGTGTAGCTTCAAATCTGTGCGAAACAAATGATTTAGCTTCAAATACTCTCGATATTAGTGATAATGCTTCAAATGCAGAAGAAACAATCGAGTTAGTTTCAAATAAATGAGAAACAAATGATTTAGTTTCAAATCAATTCCTAGTGGAAGGAGTAGGTTCAAATCCATGCAAAACAAATGATTTAGCATCAGATACTTGCGATATAACTGATATAGCTCCAAATGCAGACGAATCAAACGAGTTAGCTGCAAAATCCATGCGATACACATGATTTAGCTTCAAATCAATGCGAAGTAGAAGGCTTAGCTTCAAATCCATGCGAAAAGAATGATTTAACTTCAAATACTTGCGAATATAAGGGATACAGCTTCAAATGTATGCGAAACAAACGTTGTAGCATCAAATTAATACGATTCAGAAGATTTAGCTTCACATCAATGCTATGTAGAAGGTTTAGCTTCAAATCCATGCGAAACAAATGATTTAGCATCAGATACTTGCGATATAAGTGATATAGCTCACAGCAGTGGAAACAAACGAGTTAGCTTCAAATACATGCAAAACACATTATTAAGCTGCAAATCAGTACGATGTAGAAGGTTTAGCTCCATATCCATGCGAAAAAGTGATTTAGCTTCAGATACTTGCGATATAAGTGGTATAACTTCAAATGCAAGAGGAACGAACGAGATAGCTTCAAATCCATGCGAAGCACATGATTTAGCTTCAAATCAATGAGAAGTAGAAGGCTTAGCTTCAAGTCCATGCGAAGCAAATGATTTAGGTTCAGATACTTGCGATATAAGTGTTATAGCTTCAAATGCAGGGGAAACAAACGAGGTAGCTTCAAATCCATGCGAAACAAATGATTTTTCTTCAAATAATTGCGATATACGTGATATATCTTCAAATGCAGGAGAAACAAACGAGTTAGCTCCAAAACCATGCGAAACAAATGATTTAGCTTAAAATCAGTGCGAAGTAGAAGGATTAGCATCATATCCATGCGAAACAAACGAGTTAGATACAAATCCGTGCGAAACACATTATTTAGCTTCAAATCAATGCGAAGTAGACGACTTAGCTTCAAATGCATCCGAATCAAATGGTTCGGCTTCAAATACTTGTGAAATACATGATTAAACTTCAACTGCATGCGAAGCAAACGAGTTAGCTACAAATCCATGTGAAACACATGATTTAGATTCAAATTCATGCGAAACACATGGTTTAGCTACATATTCTTGCGAAACAAATGGGTTAGATTCAGATATTTGTGATAAACATGATTTAGATTCAACTGCATGCGAAACAAACGAGTCAGCTTCAAATCCGTGTGAAACACATGATTAAGCTTTAAATCAATGCGAACTAGAAGGCTTAACTTCAAATCCAAGCGAAATACATGATTTAGCTTCAAATCAATGCGAAGTAAATGGCTCAGCTTCTACCCCATGCGTAACGAATGATTTAGTTTCAAATACTTGCGAATATAAGAGATACAATTTCAAATACATGCGATCTCAACGAGTTAGCTTCAAATCCATGCGAAACACATGATTAAGCTTCAAACACTTGGGGTATAAGTGATATAGCTTCAAATGCAGACTAATCAAACGAGTTAGCTTCAAAAACCACGCGATACACATGACTTAGCTTCAAATACTTGCGATATAAGTGATGTAGATTCAACTGCAGGCGAAACGAACGAATCAGCTTCAAATCAATGCGATGTAGAGGGTTTAGCTTCAAATCCGTGCGAAACAAATGATTTAGCTTCAAATCAAATCGAGGTACAGAGCTTAGATTCAAATCCATGCGAAACAAATGGTTTAGCTACAAATACTTGTGATGTACGTTATTTAGATTTAACAGCATGCGCAACGAACGAGTTAGCTTCAAATACATGCAAAACACATGATTTAGAAGCAAATCAGTGTGATGTAGAAGGTTTAGCTTCAAATCCACGCGAAACCAATGATTTTGTTTCAGATAATTGCGATATAAGTGATATAGCTTCAAATGCGGGAGAGTCAAATGATTTAGCTTCAAACCCATGCGAAACAAATGATTTAGCTTGAAACACTTGGGATATAAGCGATACAGCTTCAAATGCAGACGAATCAAACGAGTTAGCTAGAAAATCCATGCGAAACACATGATTTAGATGCAAATCAATGCAACGTAGAAGGCTTAGCTTCAAGTCCATGCGGAACGAATGATTTAGCTTCAAATACTTGTGATATAAATAAAGTAGCTTTAAATGCAGGCGAAACAAACGAGTTAGCTTCAAATCCAAGCGAAACACATGATTTAGCTTCAAATCAGTTCGAAGTAGAAGGCCTAGCTTCAAATCCGCCCGAAACAAATCATTTAGATTCAAATACTTGCGATATAAGTAATATAGCTTCAAATCCAGGCGGAATAGTCGAGTCAGCTTCAAATCCATGCGAAACACATGATTTAGCTGCAAATCAATGCGATGTAGAAGGTTTAGCTTCAAATCCAAGCAAAACAAACGATTTAGCATCAGATGCTTACGATATAAGTGATATAGCTTCAAATGCTGACGAAACAAACGGGTTAGCCTCAACTAAATGCGGAAAACATGATTTAGCTTCAAATCAATAAGATGTAGCAGGTTTAGATTCATATGAATGCGATGTAGAAGATTTGGCTTCAAATCCATGCGACACAAATGATTTAGCATCAGATACATGCGATATAAGTGATATAGTTTCAAATGCATGCGCAACGAACGAGTTAGCTTCAAATCCATGCGAAACACATCATTTAGCTTCAAATCCAAGCGAAACACATGATTTAGCTTCAAAAAATGCGATGTAGAAGGTGTAGCTTCAAATCTGTGCGAAACAAATGATTTAGCTTCAAATACTCTCGATATTAGTGATAATGCTTCAAATGCAGAAGAAACAATCGAGTTAGTTTCAAATAAATGAGAAACAAATGATTTAGTTTCAAATCAATTCCTAGTGGAAGGAGTAGGTTCAAATCCATGCAAAACAAATGATTTAGCATCAGATACTTGCGATATAACTGATATAGCTCCAAATGCAGACGAATCAAACGAGTTAGCTGCAAAATCCATGCGATACACATGATTTAGCTTCAAATCAATGCGAAGTAGAAGGCTTAGCTTCAAATCCATGCGAAAAGAATGATTTAACTTCAAATACTTGCGAATATAAGGGATACAGCTTCAAATGTATGCGAAACAAACGTTGTAGCATCAAATTAATACGATTCAGAAGATTTAGCTTCACATCAATGCTATGTAGAAGGTTTAGCTTCAAATCCATGCGAAACAAATGATTTAGCATCAGATACTTGCGATATAAGTGATATAGCTCACAGCAGTGGAAACAAACGAGTTAGCTTCAAATACATGCAAAACACATTATTAAGCTGCAAATCAGTACGATGTAGAAGGTTTAGCTCCATATCCATGCGAAAAAGTGATTTAGCTTCAGATACTTGCGATATAAGTGGTATAACTTCAAATGCAAGAGGAACGAACGAGATAGCTTCAAATCCATGCGAAGCACATGATTTAGCTTCAAATCAATGAGAAGTAGAAGGCTTAGCTTCAAGTCCATGCGAAGCAAATGATTTAGGTTCAGATACTTGCGATATAAGTGTTATAGCTTCAAATGCAGGGGAAACAAACGAGGTAGCTTCAAATCCATGCGAAACAAATGATTTTTCTTCAAATAATTGCGATATACGTGATATATCTTCAAATGCAGGAGAAACAAACGAGTTAGCTCCAAAACCATGCGAAACAAATGATTTAGCTTAAAATCAGTGCGAAGTAGAAGGATTAGCATCATATCCATGCGAAACAAACGAGTTAGATACAAATCCGTGCGAAACACATTATTTAGCTTCAAATCAATGCGAAGTAGACGACTTAGCTTCAAATGCATCCGAATCAAATGGTTCGGCTTCAAATACTTGTGAAATACATGATTAAACTTCAACTGCATGCGAAGCAAACGAGTTAGCTACAAATCCATGTGAAACACATGATTTAGATTCAAATTCATGCGAAACACATGGTTTAGCTACATATTCTTGCGAAACAAATGGGTTAGATTCAGATATTTGTGATAAACATGATTTAGATTCAACTGCATGCGAAACAAACGAGTCAGCTTCAAATCCGTGTGAAACACATGATTAAGCTTTAAATCAATGCGAACTAGAAGGCTTAACTTCAAATCCAAGCGAAATACATGATTTAGCTTCAAATCAATGCGAAGTAAATGGCTCAGCTTCTACCCCATGCGTAACGAATGATTTAGTTTCAAATACTTGCGAATATAAGAGATACAATTTCAAATACATGCGATCTCAACGAGTTAGCTTCAAATCCATGCGAAACACATGATTAAGCTTCAAACACTTGGGGTATAAGTGATATAGCTTCAAATGCAGACTAATCAAACGAGTTAGCTTCAAAAACCACGCGATACACATGACTTAGCTTCAAATACTTGCGATATAAGTGATGTAGATTCAACTGCAGGCGAAACGAACGAATTAGCTTCAAATCCATGCGAAACACATGATTTAGCTGCAAATCAATGCGATGTAGAAGGTTTAGCTTCAAATCCATGCGATACACTAGATTTAGCTTCAAATCAATGCGATGTAGAAGGTTCAGCTTCAAATCCATACGACACATATGATTTAGCTTCAGATACTTGTGATAAACATGATTTAGATTTAACTGCGTGCGAAACAAACTAGTTAGCTTCAAATCCATGCAAAACACATGATTTAGCTTCAAATCAATGCAAAGTAGAAGGCTTATCTTCAAATCCATACGAAACAAATGGTTTAGCTTCAAATACTTGCGATATAAGAGATATAGCATCGAATGCAGGCGAAACAAAGGAGTTAGCTTCAAATCCATGAGAACCACTTGATTTAGCTTCAAATCAATGCGAAGTAGATGGCTTAGCTTCAAATCCATGCGCAACAACTGGTATAGCTTCAAATACTTGTGATATACATGACTTAGCTTCAACTGCATGCGAAACAAATGAGTTAGCTTCAAATCCAAGCGAAGTAGAAGGCTTGGCTTCAAATCCATGCGAAACGAATGATTTAGATTCAAATACTTGCCTTATAAATGAAATTGCTTCAAATGCAGGCGAAACAAATGAGTTAGCATCAAATCCAAGCGAAACACTTGATTTAGTTTCAAATCAATGCGATGTAGATGGATTAGCTTCAAGCCCATGAGAAACAAATGATTTAGCTTCAGATACTTGCGCTATAAATGATATAGCTTCAAATGCAGGCGAAACAAACGAGTTAGCTACAAATCCATGTGAAACACATGATTACGCTGCAAACCAATGCGATGTAGAAGGCTAAGATTCAAATCCATGCGAAAGAAATAATTTAGCTTCAAATCAGTGCGATGTAGGAGGCTTAGCTTCAAAACACATGCGAAACACATGATTCATCTTCAAATTCATGCGAAACACATGGTATAGCTTCAAATTCATGCGAAACAAATGGTTTAGCTTCAGATACTTGTGATAAACATGATTTATATTCAATTCCATGCGAAACAAACGAATTAGCTTCAAAACAAAGCGATACACATGATTTAGTTTCAAATCAATGCGAAGTAGAAGGCTTAGCTTCAAATCAATGCGATACATAAGATTTAGCTTCAAATCAATGCGATGTAGAAGGTTTTGCTTCAAATCCATGCGACACAAATGATTTAGCTTCAAATACTTGCGATATAAATGAAGTAGGTTCCAAAGCAGGAAAAACAAACGAGTTAGCTTAAAATCCATGCGAAACACATGATTTAGCTTCAAATCAATGCGAGGTAGAAGGCGTAGCTTCAAATCCATGCGAAAAGAATGATTTAACTTCAAATACTTGCGAATATGAGGGATACAGCTTCAAATGCATGCGAAACAAACGATTTAGCTTCAAATCAATGCGAAGTAGAAGGCTTATCTTCAAATCCACGCGAAATAAATTGTTTAGTCTCAAATATTTGGGATAAACATGATTTAGCTACAACTGCATGCGAAACAAACGAGTTTGCTTCACATCCATGCGAAACACATGATTTTGCTTCAAATCAATGCAAAGTTCACGGCTTCTCTTCACATCCATGCGAAATAAATGAGTTACCTTCAAATACATGCGATATAAGTGATATAACTTCAAATGCAGGCGAACCAAACTAGTTAGCTTCCAATCCATGTAGAACACATGATTTTGCTACCAATAAATGCGAAGTAGAAGGCTTAGCTTCAAATCCATGCGAAACGAAAGATTTAGCTTCAAATACTTGCGAATATAAGTGACATAGCTGCAAACGCAGGCGAAACAAATGACTTAGCTACAGATCCATGCGATACACATGATTTGGGTTCAAATCAAACCGAAGTAGAAGGAGTAGCTTCACATCCATGCGAAACAGATGGTTTAGTTTCAAATATTTGTGATATACATGATTTAGTTGCAACTGCATGCGAAACAATCGAGTGGGCTTCAAATCCAAGCGAAACAATGATTTAGCCTTAAATCAAATCGAAGTAGAAGGCTTAGCTTCAAATCCATGCGAAACCTATGGTTCGGTTTGAAATACTTGTGATATACATGATTTAGCTTCAATTGCGTGCGAAACAAACTAATTAGATTCAAATCAATGCGATACACATGATTAAGCTTCAAATCAATTCGAAGTAGAAGGCTTAGCTTCAAATTCAAGCGACACTAATTATTTAGCTTCAAATACTTGCGATATAAGTGATATAGCTTCAAATGCAGGCGAAACAAACGAGTTAGCTTCAAATCCATGCGAAACAAATGATTTAGCTTCAAATACTCTCGATATTAGTGATATAGCTTCAAATGGAGAAGAAACAATCGAGTTAGTTTCAATTCCATGCGATACTCATGATGTAGCTGCAAATCAATGCGACGTAGAAGGTTTAGCTTCAAATCCATGCAAAACAAACGATTTAGCATCAGATACTTGCAATATAAGTGATATAGCTTCAAATGCAGACGAATCAAATGAGTTTGCTGCAAAAACCTTGCGAAACACATGATTTAGTTTCAAATCAATGCGAAGTAGAAGGCTTGGCTTCAAATCCATGCGAAACAAATGGATTCGCTTCAAATACTTGCGATATAAATGAAATAGCTTCAAATGCCGGCGACACAAACGAGTTAGCGCCAAATCCATGCAAAGAACATGAGTAAGCTAAAAATGCAAGCGAAGTACATGATTTAGGTTCAAATTCATGGGAAACACGTGGTTTAGCTTCAAATACATGCGAAACAAATTGTTTAGCTTCAAATACTTATGCTTTAGCTTCAACTGCATGCGAAACAAACGAGTTAGCTTCAAATCCAAGCAAAACACATGATTAAGCTTCAAATGCATGCGAAACAAATGGTTTAGCTCCAAATACTTCGGATATACATGATTTAGCTCCAACTGCATGCGAAGCAAACGAGATAGCTACAAATCCATGCGAGACAAATGGTTTAGCATCAATTAATTGTGATATACGTTATTTAGATTTAACTGAATGCGCAACGAACGAGTTACCTTCAAATCCATGCGAAACACATGATTTAGCTTCAAATCAATGTGATGTACAAGGTTTAGCTTCAAATCCATGAAAAACACGTGATTTAGTTCCAATTAATGCGAAGTAGGAGGTTTAGCTTCAAATCCATGCGAAACAAATGATTTAGCATTAGAGACTTGCGATATAAGTGATATTGCTTCAAATGCAGTCGAACCAAACGAGATAACTTCAAATCCATGCGAAACAAATGATTTTTCTTCAAATACTTGCGATACAAGTGATATAGCTTCAAATGCAGACAAAACAAACGAGTTAGCTTCATATCCATGCGAAACACATTATTTAGCTTCAAATCCAAGCGAAACACATGATTCAGCTTCAAATCAATGCGATGTAAATGGTTTAACTTCAAATCTGTGCGAAACAAATGATTTAGCTTCAAATACTTGCGATATAAGTGATATAGCTTCATATGCAGGCGAAACGAATGAGTTAGCTTCAAATCCATGCGAAACACATGATTTAGCTTCAAATCAAAGCTATGTAGAAGGCTTAGCTTCAAATACATGCGGATCAAATGATTTAGCTTCAAATACTTGCGATATAAGTGATATAGATTCAACTGCAGGCGAAACAAACGAGATAGCTTCAAATCCATGCGAAACAAATGATTTTTCTTCAAATAATTGCAATATACGTGATATAGCTTCAAATGCAGGAGAAACAAACGAGTTAGCTCCAAAACCATGCGAAACTAATGATTTAGCTTAAAATCAGTGCGAAGTAGAAGGCTTAGGTTCAATTCCATGAGGAACAAATGATTTGTCTTCAAATACTTGCTATACAGGGTGTCCCACAATTATTTTAACAGCCGAAAATGAGGGGTAGCTGAGGTCATTTGAAGTAACTTTTTCCTTTGCGAAAATGCAATCCGCGGCTTTGTTTACGAGTTATTAAGGAAAAACACAGGCCAATGAGAGGTGACGGTGCGAGAGAGAGGGTCCGCGAGAGAGTCCGCAGCACGAGGCATTGACAGAAGGTAGGGACGGACTCGAGCCGCGATCGAAGTTTTGAACAAGTCACAAGGCGAGAACTTTACGGATTTTTTTACTCCATAACAGTGTAATTTTTAAGAAAAACGCTGTTCACCTTTACCTTAGAACGTCTGAAGAATATTCACTAATTTTTCGGACTCGAAATAATATGTAGTTTAACCGTGACAGTCGTTTTAATTTTCTGGTGTGCATGACACCTTATGTGTACCATATGAAATTTGTATGCAAGGTGTACAGTGAAGATTAACAAAGTTCGTAAATGATATTATAATTTAAATAATTCCGTGTACGAACAGAATTCAACGAATGATTCGCAAAGCTGATTTAATAATAAATAATCGCGTTAAGGTACGTAAAGGATTTGTTTTTTAGAGAAATATGAAAAATATTATAGATAAGAAACTCACCCATTTAGTTGAGGATGCATTTGCTGACTCGTACGTACTGACCTCGTACAACGAACAGCTGATCCCAGGTCGATGACCGCAACATTCGAGGGATACTGTCGGTGGAACCTCTGGTATGGTTATTTGCGAAGTTCACTTACACTGCACTGTCACCAAACACTGATCAGTTATTTAATCACTGATAATCCGAATCACTTGTGGATATTTAAGAAAGATCACTGAGACTCGTTCGCGGATAATCGTTTATTCGACGCGTTCGTTCGGAAGTCGACGTTTCACTGCCGAAAAATTCAGGCGTTGACTGTGGGTCCTTGTTGTTCTTCGTTCGGCCGTCCGAGGAAATGACACTCGATACCATTTTCTTCGCACGGCCATTAATTACGTTCTAAGAGCGCAGGGTGCAGCGGGTCGGACACAATTTACGTCTCGGCATATCTTGTTTATTTCATTTGGCGATACCCTGCGCTTCGAAGAAAATAGTATCGGGTGTTATTTCCTCGGACGGCCGAAAGACGAACGACAAGGGCCCACGGTCGAGGCCTCGATATTTTGGCAGTGAAACGTCGACTTCCGAACGAACACATCGAATAAACGATTATCCGCGAACGAGTCTCAGTGATCTTTCTTAAATATCCACAAGTGATTCGGATTATCAGTGATTAATTAAGTGATCAGTGTTTAGTGACAGTGCAGTGAAAGATCAGCTGTACGTTGTACAAGGTCAGTGCCCTTCGACATCATGAATTTCAGCCAGCAAATGCATCCTCAACTAAATGGGTGAGTTTCTTACTGATAATATTTTTCATATCTCTCTAATAAACAAATCCTTTACGTCCCTTATTTATTATTAAATCAGCTTTGCAAATCATTCGTTAATCTTCACTGTACACCTTGCATAAAAATTTCATATGGTACACACGAGATGTCATGCAGACCAGAAAATTAAAACAGCTGTCACGGTTAAACTTCATATTATTTCGGGTCCGAAAAATTAGTAAATATTCTTCAGACGTTCTAAAGTAAAGGTGAACAGCGTTTTTCTTAAAAATATCGCTGTTATGTAGTAAAAAAAAATCCGTAAAGTTCTCGCCTTGTGACTTGTTCAATACTTCGATCGCGGCTCGGGTCCGTCCCGACCTTCTGTCAACGCCTCGTGCTGCGGACTCTCTCGCGGACCCTCTCTCTTGCACCG